>NC_080672.1:182711233-183008309 GCF_030247195.1 Topomyia yanbarensis
GTCGAATGTTATATGAGCCTCGGCCTTCCGGGCCTCGGTTATACAGTCGAGTTTTGGAGCAATTGCATAACCTTTCTATATGAGAATGGCAAAAGAATAATATTTAATTAGCTTAATCAGCATGAGTTCAATGTTATCTTCATGTGATTATATTTTGAAATGTTGGTGGAATGGGTTTGAAAGTGGAGGGAATGGGATGTTAGTAGAGTGGGAGTGGAGGATGCGTCAGAAATCCTTCATCTTATTTCGGTATACGGGGTGGATGAAGGATATGCGGACGTGAGGGTGTTCCAAGGGGAGGGGAGTGATGAAGGAGGGTGGTGTAAGGGCAAGGCGGGGGGGGGGGGGGAGGGCGGCGACGCAACACTCAGCTGTATATTTTGCCTTCCATTTGAGACTTGGTTTGAGAAAATCGGTTCAGTCATCACCGATGAACCGATATGACTTTAATTGTGAAATATGCCCGGAATTCCGGGCTTCCGGAATCGTCGATAGTGGACAATATATTCAAAGAATGTTTGATTGACAATCAGTGATCTAGATCTGCGATTAGACCATTTCAATAGTTTTTAGCCTCTGAGGTATTACGATTTTGCCGATTTATACGGGAAATTCCAGTGTATCCTTACTAACACCCCTGTAACTCCGGAAGCAAGAGTCAGAACCGAATGAAGTTCAGCAGTAGTCAATGGTATTACTGTATCTTTCATTTGAAATCAAGTTTGTAAAAATCGGTAGAGAATTCGTTGGGGAATGAGTGTTATATTAGCTTAGGAACTTGGCGGGTTCCCCGGGGGCGTCATGAACCGTCATAGGTGGCCAATGTGGTCAAAGCTACTTTGATTGATCATTAGTGATCCAGACCCGCAAACTAGAGTAATGTTACATCCATTTTGATATGTTTTACATCATTTGAACATCATGGTGGTACCAGTTTATATGGGAATTTACTGTGTGACCGCACTCTTCAACCCGTAACTCCGGAACCGGAAGTCGGATCAACTAAAAATTCAATAGCAGCTTATGGGAGCGAAACCTTTCAGATGAAACTAAGTTTGCGAAAATCGGTTCAGCCATCTCTGAGAAAATTGTGTGAGTTTAAATGACACACACACATACACACACATACACACACATACATACACACAGACGTTTGCCGATCTCGACGAACTGAATCGAATGGTGTATGACACTCGGCCCTCCGGGCCTCGGTTAACAAGTCGATTTTTACAGTGATTGCATAGCCTTTCTTTATATGAGAAAGGCAAAACAAATAGTTACATATAGTTTAAATTTATTTACACAGTTAATTTGAAAGTCAATTCTCATGTAGATTTGGTAGCTTAAAATAAACGCACACGAATTAACGGAAGTGCTTACGAACTATATCGCGGTAGTAAAAATCACTAATTATGAAGTAATATAATATTTGTAAGATTTATGAGCTGCAGGGCGTCTCCATATGAGTATTTTCATTTTTATTTGAGTTAGATTCATGATAAGTAATCTATGGAGACCATCTCAAAAATTGGAAGACGTATAAAGATAAATTTCCGATATGACATCGGATTTCTCAATAACTCTTTCTTGACGCAGACCAGAAGTAAATAATTTCTGCGCAAAACGCTCACATCTATAGTTAATCATGTTCATTCTTCTTTCCAAAGAACTTAAAACCACACAAATCCGTCACGTAGTTCTTGAGATATCGCCATTTGAAGTTCGAAGATACGAAGAGTTCTAATGAATTGAATTGAACAGAAATCCTCGACATCACTTGCTTCAACGTGTTAAAAATTCATTTTTTATTCGATTATCGTAAAATTTTGAGATACTTCTATTCAAACTGAGAGAAAAATTAAATAAATATTTGCAAAAGTATTAAAAGACATTGATTTTTGCGGTCGTGCTACTGTGTACCGATGCGGTATCCTTTACAAGAGCTAAACAATTTCAGTGGTGTCAGTTGATAGCTGATATCTTTCCGTTTTGAGTTATCATATTTTCGGACGAATATTAATTCACCACTAACATCTACTAGTCTGCAGTCATTTCACTGACTGAATGATAGTGAACCGAACTGATCAAGAAAGAAAATTTAAAGGTGATATAAGATGGAATCTCAGATCAAAGTTAGACCAACGTTGAACCAATATCGGGCAATGTTAAACCAACATCGGACTAATGTCGGACCAAAATAGAACCTATGCTGGACTAATGTCGAACCAACAATGTCGCACCAATGTGGGACTGGGATTTCACGTGTTTTGATACAACTTAACTGATATTGTCCAACTCTGTCCCTCTCCCTCATCTCTTTTGATTGATGCATTTTCTTCTCCTTGTCGTTCTGGATTAGCTCGGAAACCCATTCCGAAAGCCCTCACATCTGAATAATAAGTCGTAGTTCATTGATTACCAAATTGAGAAATGTGGAAAAACATTTGCGAAATAATGATATATGCACAATCAAAATCTACCTGAACTTTATCGTGCAATGGAAACTCGGATAATTCTACGATCGAATAACCGCAAGAAGAAAAACAACACAAAGAAAAGTCACATGGACACATGATCACTCGAACTGTTTTGTGTCATTGGACATCGTACAAACTTTTATTCCCTCCATTTTTCACTCGAAAATTTCACTAGTATTATAAAAAACAACACAAACAAGTCACATAGACACATGATCACTCGAATTCTTTGCTATCACTGGACATCGTACAAACTTTTATTGCTATTTCACTGGAAAATTTCACTAGTATTATTAAAAAATATATTATGACAAGGAATTTGTTTGGTTGAAATTTGGTGGTATATTAAATCGACGCACGCAAAAGATGGAATGAGGAGACCGGTTGCAAATGTGTAATGATTTGGTAAAGGTTTACTACACTGCTCTTTAGGGGCCATGCATAAATGACGTAGCATTTTAGGGGGTAGGGGGGTATACCAAATTCGTGACGAAGTGTGACGAGGGGAAGGGTAGGGTCAGAAGCTGTGCGACGTAGCATTAAGTTCAAATTTTTGCAACGGGCATCGAAACCCATTGATTAGAAAAGATAACTTAATGTTCCTCAATTCCTAAGAGAAATAAATTAAATTCGCAAAAAAACACGAAAATATTTGGTATGCCACATTAGTTAGCTAATCTTGCTAACTAGTAGTCTTAGTTTGGTAACTGAAATTTTCTCTTCGGATTCAACTAAAAAAATATAGTAATTTAGTTCAATGAATGCTTTTTAGAATCATTGGCAGCTGCAGGATTGTGAACTGAGAGAACTCCACGCTCCATGACCAGGCATTGCATTTATCGCTCATATGTGTAAATGCGTCCGGATGCTGTGAGTTTTTAATGCTACTGCGACAATAAAAACTCACATTTTCACACGAAACGTGATTGGCACTCACACAACTTCTCCGGATAAATACAACGTGCTATTTCTCCGAATAAATAAAACCGTCGGAGAATGAGCGAATGAGTTTATCACGGTATCCTTTTTGCGCTCGCTGCCTGGCTGTCGCTGCTCCAAAACACGGAAAAACAAGTCTATCCTACTTCTTTGCAGCTTTTCTTTGAAATTGAGTGTATATTTTGACGTTTTTATTGATTTCCACGAAATTAAAATATTATCACCTTCTCCGGTGAGAACGAAAAAATCAAATAAATTTTATCCGGATCATTATTCCTCACGTTATTTGTGAAGACGGAGAATTTGGCGACTCATCTTATCTCGGAAAAATTGGACATCGGATAAGCTTCTTCTCGCGTGAGCGAGAGAGAATTACAATAATGCCTGTCCATGACATATAAAATTCAAAACAAAGCTATGAACACTATATTTGTCATGAGATGGGCTTATTTTGTGCGCAATTTGCTGTTATAATGTCAATAAAAGCCGTCAAACATTTTGTAAGGACATGCATTTACAAGAATTACAAAATATTTAATTTTTTCACCCCACTGCCGCGAGGTGGGAGGGAGGGGGGGGGAGTTGGTAAAGCTACGTGATTTACAAAGGGGAGGTAACAATTTTGTGACCAAATGCTACGAGGGGGGAGGTAGGGGTCGAAAATAACCGAATAAAAGCTACGTCATTTGTGTACGGCCCCTTACCCCTTAAAAGGTAAGCAGGTCTGGCAGGCTTTCATGCAGTATGAACAGGCGCATGTAAATTCCATTAACTAATGATAAAATTCATATATATATATATATATATATATATATATATATATATATATATATATATATATATATATATATATATATATATATATATATATATATATATATATATATATATATATATATATATATATATATATATATATATATATATATATATATATATATATATATATATATATATATATATATATATATATATATATATATATGTGTGTGTGTGTGTGATGTCGAGGATTTCTGTTCAATTCAATTCATTAGAACTCTTCGTATCTTCGAACTTCAAATGGCGATATCTCAAGAACTACGAGACGGATTTGTGTGGTTTTAAGTTCATTGGAAAGAAGAATGAATATGATTAACTATAGATGTGAGCATTTTGCGCAGAAATTATTTACTTCCGATGTCATATCAGTAATTTATCTTTATACGTCTTCCAATTTTTGAGATGGTCTCCATAGATTACTTATCATGAATCTAACTCAAATAAAAATGAAAATACCCATATGGAGACGCCATGTAGCTCATAAATCTTACAAATATTATATTACTTCATAATTAGTGATTTTTACTACCGCGATATAGTTCGTAAGCACTTCCGTTAATTCGTGTGCGTTTATATTAAGCTGCCAAATCTACATGAGAATTGACTTTCAAATAGACTGTGTATATATATAATTTAAACTATATGTAACTATTTGTTTTTGTTTTACTGTTTCATTATAGACATGACGTATATCTATGAAAGGGCTGATCAAGAGCTCAAAAAGCGATTTACTGACAATGTTTTTGGTGGATCATGTAGCGTTTGCGATCGTTTATGGTTTCGAAAAGATTTGAAAAATATTAGCAGAGCCGAGGAAAATGTTCTTCTGACATTAGGATCTTTTGAATCTGTATAAGATTTTAGTGTTTGTCAGACCTGCCATGGAGTTTGAAAAGAGGTGTAGTTCCAAAACTGGCTACAACGAATGAATTTGTATATCCCAATCGTCCTCCGGGTTTACCTCCACTAGATCCAATAAGTGAAAGGTTAATTTCTCCAAGATTGCCTTTCATGCAGATAAGGCGCTTACGTCATGCTGCAGGAAGTCACTCAATAATGGGTCAAATTATTAATGTCCCAGTGGATGTACCTGAGATGATCCGCGTACTCCCACGAAATATTGATGACGATTATGCATTTAATGTTAGTATCAAGAAGCATTTAATCCACAAATCTTCTTATCTAAATGGGTTCATAAAGAAGAAAACAGTGATTGAGTGGCTTAAGTATCTTGTCGATACTCCATTATATCGTCGTTATGGAATAGTTATCGGTAACGACCAGCTAAATGGTCTTGACCACTTATCGTCAATACCAGCTGATCCGGACAACGAGTTGGAAGTAATTGATTCTTCTAATGATTTTGAGTTATTGATTGGGCAGCAACAAACGCTTCTTTGGAATGAAGGTGAATGTTTGGAAATTGCACCCGCTCAAAACAGGATACCTTTGTCCTTAATATTCGACGAATTTGGGGAGGAACTTTCATTTCCTAGTATATATTTTGGCCAACCAGGTTCCTTCAAATTTGATGTTTATGTAACACCATTTATGATGGCTACAAGCGAAAAAAGACGTTGCGACAGACGAGGAACAAAGTCACATTTATTTATTTAAATGTGTAATTTATTTATTTATTTATTTATTTATTTGTTAGACCTCAGCGGTCTTATTGAAATTCTAAAGCTACTTGGTACAATTACGTTTACACAAAATAACATAACAACATAATGAACATATTTTACAAATATTTCACTAATTAAACTAGCACAATAAAACAAAATAAAAAAAACATCACAAATGTTCTGTGCGGTTATGGTGCCCATGGATCTCCTGAATAATTCCTACGAAATTCTCGGTACCGTATACCTCGTGGCCACGTTCCTCGAGAAAGAGCTTTTTCCTTCATTGGAGAGTGTAGTTCAATCTTGAATGAAACAAAGTCGAGGGCTGTAGTGTCTTGCCAAGCCGGGACAAGCTTCTTAACCGCTAAAGGTATTTGGTTATCTAAACATGTTGAAACAAGATTAGTCACTTGTTCTTCGCTGACGTCACTACAAATGTTCGAGAGAAATAACTCGAAATTTGTCCCGGGTTCTGAAATACTAGCAGCCATGTTCGATTGCGTCGATGACAACGGGTGAACTCGCTCAATTCCAGTAACATTAGCTACGTTCTCGGATAAATTTTTCGATGCCGATAATCCAACCAAGCTGTTCACAGATGCGTTCAACTGATCGATACTGGACTGTAAACGAGCAATCTCCTCATCACGTTTCTTTTCACTTTGTGCATGAAATGATTCTAAAGATAAAATAGTGCTACGAAATCTTGCATTTTCCAACACGTCGCGGCACCTATCGCACATCCAGAAAACATTTGAGTTTTTGCATGCTTCAATGTCGTCTGCAGATAAATCAGTACATTTCTTGTGGAATACGCGCCAACCATCGCAAATCACTATTTCGTTTTTTTTTTCAATGTGAAGCGTACACTTCTCACAGTTAATTTCCATCTTTCAAAGCAAAGCGTAAACAGATAGTACGAGGCGGGCGATCGCTGCTTCTGCCAGTCAGCTTATAGCAACAACACAATAGACAAAAGGCTTCGACGCTGGTGTTTATTCGGCCCGTTAATTTTGATTTAAAAACAGGCAAAACTTCCACTTGTTTTGTGACACGATATTATTCAGTTACCGTAAACGATTAACACTACGTAAAACTCCAGTTTGGCAATAAGTTAAATGTACTAAAACGATGGAAACACCGGAAAATTGGGTTTCTTACAGAGCAAACAAAAATACCGAACAGCACGGATCAACAGTAACAGACGATTTTTACGAACATTTACTGTATATGGCCGCAAAAATACTTCGTCTTCGCGTTTCCGACGTTTTGCAAAATACTTTTAAATGTATGGGAACTGCAAATATAACCCGTGGTATGTTAAAGGATTGAAAACTTTTGGAGACTTGCATTGAGCGTAATTTGTCGTTTCTCAAGTCTATCCCAAATTCTGTCCAATATTGGCAACAACATAAACATGATGTTTTTGTTGCTTTGTTTTCATCATCGCTAGCAAATTTGGTATGGACGGTCATCGATTTTTTCGGTGAAATCGATGACCGTCCATACCACATGATGTTTTTGCAATGATTCGGCAACTTGGAAGGCCAACAACGTTCATGACATTGAGTGCCAGTGAAACTCGATGGCCTGACTTGTTGCTAATATTACATAAACTTTCCGAAGAGCACGATATCAACTTGACAGATCCCATAGAGCAACTAACTGCACTGCAGCGAACAACGCTCGTGAATGAGGATCCTGTCACCTGTTGCATTTATTTCAACAGATTCGTTGATACCTTAATGAATATTCTTGCATCTCGAAGATATAGCCCATTTGGCGAGTATTATATTGTTGACTACTTCAAAAGAATAGAGTTTCAACACCGTGGCAGTCTCCATGCCCATATATTACTTTTGCTTAATAATGATCATCATGAAACAATTTCAGAGGACAGGCCAGCTACAGTAGAACTAATAAATTTTCTTTGTTCCGTTAGTGCTAATAGAAATCAGATTCATAAGCATACATTTACTTGTTACAAGCGGAACGAGAAGCAATGCCGATTCAACATCCCTTACTGGCCTATGGATCAAACTAGAATTTTGTTGCCTATGGTATCAGATAATTCAAACCGTAACCAATTATTAATAAAAGCAGGGCAAGTACACAAAAAATTGAACTCAAAAGTGTACACAACGCTGGATGAGTATCTCGCCGACTGTAATTGTTTGTACGATAACTATTTGGATGTTATTCGTGCCTCTTCAAAAAGACCTATCGTTCTCTTAAAGCGTACAATGGGAGAACTATGGACCAATCCATATAATCCATGGGTTGCTAATAAATTACTCTCGAACATGGACATTCAATTTATTGTGGACGAATATTCATGTGCTGCGTATGTTGTTGAATATGTCAACAAAACAAACAGAGGTATTAGTAACTTGCATCATGAATTGATCAAGTTACAAGATGAATATCCTGATCAAGATTTCGCTGCACTACTGAAGAAAGTCAGTATTAAAATGCTGAATTCAGTGGAAATGTGTTCCCAAGAAGCTGCTTGGTATTTACTACGACAACCAATGTCAGAATCCAACAGAAAAGTGGAATTTATACCAACAATGTGGCCACATGAGCGAATAAAATCTAGAAAACACACTAAACAAATGGATGAGGAAGGCATCGATGATGATTCGACGGATGTGTGGACGCTGAACATAATCCAGAAATATGAGAAGCGTGATGGGCTAGAAATCATTGGTTTGGCTGATTTTGTAGCGTGTTACACGAAAGTTAAAAGTAGTAGTAACACATACAAGCAACGAAGTACTCCCCGAGTAATCCGGTGGAGAAAATATAAAATAACAGAGTTAAATGATTACAAGCGCGAAATGGTACTTTTATTTCTACCATTCCGGAATGAGGCTTGCGACATTGATTGTAACAAATTGATAATTGATTTGTATGATCAAAATGAGTCTTTCATATTGAATAAGTTGAAACAATATGATTGTAACATTAATCTCGAACAAATCGTCGAAGAATACCTTCGTACAACCGAAGAGAGTGAAACCGACGATCTACAAAAGGCAATCAACGATAAACATAACGAATTCGTAAGGGCCATTACAATGGAGCCCAACGATTATGATATCGAGCAGTTGCCTACTGGTGCTTTGGCAGCGGTCGTTAAAAAACGTACTAATGTCATGAGCAAGCAAGAGTATTGTGCTATGGCCAGGACAACAAATGTCGAACAACGAAACTTGGTTCTACATTTGATAAATATATTGCACAGTTTTGACGGAACAAACACACCTTTGCAGATATTTTTCACTGGTCCTGCAGGATGTGGTAAAACCTTTACTCTTCGAATACTTATGGAGACATACTATCGCTTCAGTCAAGCACATAATTCGTTGAAAAATGCATATGTAGCTTGTGCTTCAACGGGTAAAGTAGCTGTCGCTATTGGTGCTACTACAGTTCATTCCGCGTTCCGTATTACAATGCGCGAAGAAATAATTCTAAACTTGGATTTGAAACACTTCAACTTTATCGAAATGCTTTTACAGGTGTTAAAGCGATCATTATCGATGAAGTAAATATGATAGGTGCAGATATACCTAATATCATACATACACGTTTGCAAGACATTACTGGAAACTATGATGCAGCATTTGGTGAAATTGATCTTATATTCTGTGGTGATCTTCGTCAGTTGGCACCTGTCAATGCGCGTCCAGTTTACAAGCCTTGTAGGAACTCCATTTGCGGACCTATACTTTGGCAATCTCTAAATTTCTGCCTGTTAGTGCAAGTTATGCGACAATCTGATGTGGAATTTTCATCCATTCTTACAAAAATTAATAATGGCGAGGCACTTACTGCTGCAGAAACTGAACTGATCGAGAGTCGATTCCGAACAGCGGAGTGGTGTAGTCAAAATGTTCCTAATGCAATACGCCTCTTCCATCGTAATATGGATGTAGAGAGGTATAATACTGAAACATTGCGTGATCGTGAGGGACTTTATTTTATTGTCGAAGATATTTTCACAGGCTACAGAAAGGCGGAACAACTAGCTAGTGCTAGGGTTAAGCTAGATAAAATGAGCGTTGTAGGTTTACCTTACTTATTGCGATTAACACTCGGCATGCCCTATATGATCACTACCAACATTGACGTTGAAGATGGTATGGTTAATGGAGCTATTGGGGATCTCAAATATATCGAACACTGCGAAGATGATTCCAGTGAACGTATTACCCGACTTTGGCTAAAATTCGAAAGTGATGTTATCGGTACCGCTTTGAGAATTAAATCAAGACCTTTGGTATATTCCAAACCAAGTCACTTGAAATTTGATTTGGTTCCTATTACAAAACGATCAGCCAGTATGAAACTTGACAGCATCACTTGTAAACGGATTCAATTCCCGCTCGTTAGTGCGTGTGCACTCACAGTACACAAATCACAAGGAGGTACCTTTTCTGGAATTGTGTTTGATTACGATAAATGCTTAGAACAACAATTAGTATATGTAGGATTATCACGAGTTACATCAATTGATGGACTTTTTTTTAACAAACTCGAAAAATAATTTCAAATTTCACCACTCTAAGGGTAGTAATTCACCTCGAATGACTGAATTGAGAACAGAGCTAGTACGCCTGTGAAATCATCAGCTGCCGACTATTAACAGTGAATTACTGAATTTTATTGGAGCGATAGATCATGGCTGCAGCTGGATATGTTTTATTTTTTTAAGTTTGAATGCTCATTTCTCAGATATTTCAACGGACAATTTACTAACCATAGTGGACATTTTAGCCCTCAGTGAGACTTGGTTGAACAATTGTTCTGCTGTGGATATAAACGGTTATAGTTGTACCGCCGAATATAAGCGTCCTAATTCTAGAGCTGGTTGTGTTGCAATTTATCAAAAGACCACTGCATCTACTATGGCTATTGTTCATGAAATTGAACAAGTCAGTGAAGAGCATGACGCGAATTTGTCTCTGGCGGATAACTCAAGAACTGCAATGTCGAAAGCCGAAGATATATTTCGTACTCTTCATATCACAGACCAATACTTTCTTTAATTGATCCGATAGAAAGATGAACGATCACTTTGTTTTGAGTAATAAGTATTAATATTGTATTGCGTCTATCACCTGCGTTTCGAAGATCTATGCCTTCCTCTTCAGGGTAAAAACACTAACAATATTATCTTTGTCAAGTTGGTTTGAACATTTGAACGGAAAACGCAACGCACTGACCTACTTGAGATGGTCCCCGCAGAAATCACTAGCAGACTGAGCAATGAATGATGTGTGCGGGGACCGGCTCAGGTAGATCAGTGCGTTGCGTCTTCCGTTCTAGTGTTCAAACCAACTTGACAAAGATAATATTGTTAGTGTTTTTTGCCTTGGAGATGAAGACAAAGACCTTTGAAACGCAGGTGATAGATGCAATAAAATATTAATGTAAGAAACCCGTGACCAAACGCCATTTGTCTTTAATTGATCCAGCAATTTAACATTTTCATTATACGATGCAGAAAGAAATCATGAACGGTTTATAACGCTACAGCTACACCAATCATGTCAGTATCGCACCCATGGACAACAGTTCAATCCGGAAATAGAGAGCAGAAGTCAGCAGCATAAACAACATAAATAGCGAACATAAACGGTCCTTTTCAGGACCACCATTGTTTTAATGATGAATTAATTAGAAGTCTTTCCTTTTTCCGAAAAATTCTGTTCTGTTCTGATAACCTACATATGGTCAAGGCTCCGAAAATGGCAACCACAGGCGAAATTATTTTTTATCAAATTTTGCGTTAAACTGTTTTCCGTATGTATATAACCTCTAATATTAAAAAATATGAATGGTGATCCTAGAAAAAAATTTCATGTCTGTCATTTATGAAAGTTTGTTGATGCTACTTGCATGACCTGAAAATGACTAAAAGACCGTGAGAAGATAAAAAGGTAAAAAAACCAAATTTTCAACTTTTTGCTTACAACTACATTTTTTTTATCGTAGTCTAATTTAAATTTGATGATATTGCTTGAGAAATTTTGATGAATACGGATTATTGCTTATTTTCAGTTGTGAAGTAATGGAAACCAAATAACTTGTAACGTGACAGATCAAAAATTCAAAAAAGTTTTGTGTACCACACCAACACCATGCATACAATGTCTAACCTGCATTTTTTCTTACTACTTTGAGTCTACTTTTTGAGACTGTATTGTGAAAACTTTAAAGTTTTATTAATTATTAAGAAAACACAGTATCTTATGTAACGTGACAGATTTTTTCTGCTATAAAGCAATTCCATCAAGTTTGATTCAATTGCGTCAATATTGGTGACCATCTTTGATTCTGATGAAACCTTTTGCGTTTCATGTATATGGGAGACTAAGTATTTTTCAATATTAAACAAATAACTTTTATTCAAGAGTAATATTTAAAAAGGGTGTATGAGATCTTGAATGCACTACTTATAATATATATTGTTCGAAAACCGCCATTTGTGCAGCAAAACTATATGATAGCGAGTTCTAGGGAATTAATTGTTCTGTGTGAATATTTTTTGGTGAAATTTTTCAAAAATAAAAGCAAAAAAATGTTAAAAATACAAATACATTGTCAAAAAACAAAAAAAAAATGAAATTACAATTACAGAAAAACAATATTTTTTTGTTAACGGAAGCCTATAAACTGATGAAACTATAATTGCACTATTAGGAAGTTATTAATAAGAAAGCATTTTTGACTTTAAGTGTTCTTCTAAATTTCTTAGTATTTGCCGGTCATAAATATAATTTTCTTATGCAATATTAATACTAAATATAATTTCGAAGCAAAATGGTCTTAAGAAAAATTTTCCGAAACATTTTGATTTTTTTTAAACAAAAATATCTAGTAGAGAAAATACGCCCTTTTAATAAACTCGTCACAAATACCAAACGCAAAAAACATAACACGTTTAAAATTTAATTGCAAATAAAAAAAACTTTAAAATATAATTGCATCGTAGAGAAAATAACAATAAAAAGTTTTAACATATTTCAATAATTCTTTTAATTTTGAATTTTTATTTAATTTTTTTTTTCTTTAAATAATTTAGTTATATAACGTATTTCAAAATGGGTTTTCAATTCAAAATGCTCACGAAAAATTATCCTTCAAAATGGAGATGTTTTCAAGTTATTTTGGATTTTCTTTCGACATAATATGTTACTTCGTGAAATTACGACCTTTTCAAAAGTTATTCACGTTTGTTCATCAAAACCAATGTGTTTTTCAAAATAAACATGAAATTTCCCGGTAATACTCAATTCTTAGATTAAGGATGATTTGTGTACGATTGTCTTGATATCCTTGCTTCAATGAAAATGCAGAACTGTAACGTGACAGATTCTGCTTGTAACGTGACAGATCATTGAGAATACTCTGTAAATTCGAAAACAAAGTTTTTCTTCAGGAAAACTATATTTCAAACTCTTCCTTTTTTTCTAAGCATCAAATTAAAACTGTTTTCATGCAAATTTGGGGGCCAACGGAACAGACTTTTTCTATTTAGTCGGGGGCAACCTCCAAACTAACTGCGAAAATTGTGTAACGCGACAGAGGTATCAAAATGACAATAAAGTGAAAACGGTTCATGATAGAAAAACAATTTCTGTAGAAAAAATGTGCAGTTTAGTGCCCTTAATGATGTGCAGTTGTGATAGAATATGGTTTTATTGTTTTTGCTGACTTATCTTATGAAATATGCGTAAAAATGTAACGTGACAAACAGAAGCCTTGACCATATACTTAAAATTACCTGACATACAACTTTGCCGTAGACACCATCTTTCTATCTCGTTCCATTAAAAAGTTAATAACAGCGCCGCCGTAGCGACTGAATTCCGAACTAATATGAAATGGTCAAATAAAGCGCTAGATGTCACACAACAATTTTGCCATTTTTTAGTTATGTGTATGTATTGTTTAATATTTAAATTTAGAGAACTTTTTTCACAAACGAGCATCCCTTTGATCGAGAAGTCATTTATATGCGTATCGAATTCAATGATTTCAGTGTTTGTTAGTACATATGTTATAAGAATATTGGCCCAATAACTGCTTCCTACTTTCTAATATCTGCTTCCTACTTCAATGGTAAATGAGATAAAATTATCTTTGTGAGTTAACCTTCCGAAATTGGTTAAAATTCTGGATACTTTCTTTTTGGATTTGCGCTTAATACACTAAAATATTATATTTTACCTTGAAAACTATACAATTTTGCGCATCTATCGAGTGACAAGACATCAACAGATGAGTTTTTGGCCAACATAGGGTTATAAACCTGTTATAATAACTTTTTAGTAATTCATCAAACAAATACCCTTTGTTTATATTTTATGTGATTAGAGTTTTTTTGCTCGGGATTCCTTCTAGCCCATTTCTTATTCAAAATTATATAATTTTTGGATTTCTCAGGCTATTTACCTTTATTTGATGTATTCAGATTCTTTGTTTCGTCGATTGCTCAAATATACTAGAATTGAGCCAAATCACGTCAAGTGGGCCTCGAAATTTCCACAAAATCACAGATTTTTATGAAAAATATTTTTTGTGTAGGGGTCATTGAGTGTAGCTTTTGGTATAAATATTTTGTTAAAATTCATACTATGTTGCGTTTCGGCTTCGCCTCATCAGAAACCGACACTAACACATTGTCGGAATAGATTAGCGCCGGCTTGACGCAGATCCCTTAAAACTAAAACACACTATGTGTTTCAATCAAACGACTGATCAAACGTGATGTCCCGTTCGAGCAGAAGTTCTGTTTATGCCGATGAGACACAAGTGAAGCCGAAACTTGTCTTGGCTTAGCAGGCCTATGCGAAAGCACTATGCTATATTTCACCCTAAGGAGGAAAATTTGGTAAAAACCAAAATTTCTCACTAGGGTGAAAATTTTTTGGTAAAAACCAGTCTTTGTACAGGAGGGCACAAATCCTTATTTCATACTATGTTGCGTTTCGGATTCGCCTCATCAGAAACCGACACTAACACATTGTCGGAATAGATTAACGCCGGCTTGACGCAAATCCCTTAAAACTAAAACACACTATGTGTTTCAATCAAACGACTGATCAAACGTGATGTCCCGTTCGAGCAGAAGTTCTGTTTATGCCGATGAGCCACAAGTGAAGCCGAAACTTGTCTTGGCTTAGCAGGCCTATGCGAAAAAATATAGCATAGTTGTTAAAATTGCTGTTTTGTTTAAATTATAGGCTTTTAAACTTTTGAAAACAATGAAATTGTAATTTTTTCAATTTTCGATTTCTGAAAAACTACTCCATATAATCGAATTAAATTTTGCACACTTATAGAATGATGCTTACATTGCCATATAAATATATATTTACGGACTAAATGTTTTAATAGCAATATTTCACATACATTTTTAATAAACAATTTAAAATATTTTCGTGTTTTCGGCGCTATGAAAATCAAAAAATATAGCAAGTGACGTTCACCTTCAATAATCTGTAAAGATATTTTTGTCCTTGTGCTATCTTTACAGATTATTGAAGGTGAACGTTTTCCGCGTCATTTGATATGTTTTTTGATTTTTATAGCGCCGAGAACACGAAAATATTTTAAGTTGTTAATTAAAAATGTATGTGAAATATTGCTATTAAAACAAATAGTCCGTAAATATATACACTCAGGTTTTTTTACGCTGCGGATACAGGTCGCGTAAATGAAAACTGCGTAAATTTCAAAATCCGCGTAAATTTCAAAATCAGCGTAAATGAAAACCGCGTAAATTTCAAAATTCGCGTAAATGAAGACCGCGTAAATTTAAGAATGCGCGTTAATGGGAACCTCGTTAATGGATACCGCGTTAATTCAAAAATCCGCGTGAATAAAAACCGCGTAAATTTAAAAAACCGCATAAATTTAAAAATCCGCATGAATGAAAACCGCGTAAATTCCAAAAACCCCGTAAATTTCAAAATCCGCGTTAAAAAATACCGCGCAAAAAATACCGCGTAAAAAGCCAGAGTGTATTTATATGACAGTGCAAGTATCGTTCTATAAATGTGCAAAATTTCATTCGATTATATGGTTTTTAAGAAATAAGAAATTGAAAAAAATATAATTTTGTTGTTTTCAAAAGCCTATAATTTGAACAAAAAAGGTAATTTCAACAAAATATTTATACCAAAAGTTACACCTACACAAAAATATTTTTTTATGAAAATCGATGATTTTGTTGAAATTTTGAGGCCCACTTGACGTGGTTTGACTGAATTGCTACTTTAAACAAATACACAATCCCTAAAACAGATAACACCCTGCTGTTTCCAAACATTTTCTCGCTGATCATAAAACAGAACATGAAATGATTTTGCGGAGAATATATTTTCTAATAAAATGTGGACCACTGATCTTAGAGTAAGGTGGGCGCGTGGGGCAAAAGTGCGCATAGGACTTTTAGAAGCACACAAGCGCTAGAACTGGGCAACTCTGTATAGATTTAGTGTATCATTAAGTCAACTAATCGCACATATAAGCATGAAAGGTTTGAATATAGTGGCTTGAAATTAAGGGGAAAGGACTATTTTTCGCTGATTTGATATTATTTTTTGAATTTTGGGAATCATAAATAGGCTGTTTGAATAAATCAGGATCTATAAAACTACAGTACCCTAAAAATCTTCAACATATGGTTCGTTGCAAGATATATTTGATTTGATTAAAAAAAATTCAGTAATTTTCGTAACAATTGAATAAGTTAAAAAATTGACAGTGGGGTAAAAGTGCGCATAGCATATCCGCCCCAAAGACGCGAGTGAAGCTTTTTATATAAAAATTGAACTAATTCTTCCATGATTTAAATGAGGGACCAGCATCTTCAATAACTGCGAGCTCACCGGTCAAATTACGACTGATATGAGCGGTTTAGGAACAAAAGCATCAGCATAACTGGTTCCAAGGAAAAATATAGAGTGCCGAAAGCTCAGAGTAATTAAAAAAGAACCAAAAAACTATGAATATGTAAATAAAGATGTATTTCCAATATAAATAGCATATTCGCAAGAATTCTTGTAGTGATCTACCCAACTATGACAAATAATGATGTTACCAGGGGCGACAGTTTGATCATGAACCACATTGCCTAAAAGATGAAACATCCAAGTTTTTTCAACATAATGGAAAACTGAACAACATCAACCGAGGCAGAGGGAGCGGTACTTTTTAGTTATGAAGGAAGAGTAAGAGGGGATGGATATCCTAAAATTGATTAGTTTAATTTATGGGCGGAAATAAATCGGTTATTTAAGCTGTGCGCACTTTTGCCCCGTGCTATGCGCACTCTTGCCCCGACCATGGGGCAAAAGTGCGCATTTAAGTATTCATAAGAAAATAACTATTTCTCGGATTACAAGCAAAACCAACAGATATCTAGTATTACGTTTTGAAGATGTGTGATGAGAGTATTAATTTGTAATCATGCCGATTTTCTAGTGCTTTTCTTTCAATAGTTATTTTACGAAAACTGTTAGGTGTGCACTTTCGCCCCACCTTACTCTATGGGTTTCTTAAGATAGAGTGTTTCGTTCGTGTTTAAATTCGTAATTTTCAACGAAACTAAAAACAAAATCAAATTTTATTGAGATAAATTTGTTCGAAGAAACCATAGTACAATGATAGAATTTTGAATGTAACATCAGTTACATAGGAACCCCGAGCAAAAATATATAAATGGTGTCTTCGAAGGTTTTCAATAACGTTACAAGTCCGTTCCTTTGACAGGGTGTGTTTACTGATTTAACCACTTAAAAGGGAGATATCTGTTTTGATATACAAATTGAAAAATTACCAAAAAATTGATCATCAAAATGTTAAAAAATAAATGTTCTGGACCCCCCGATAGAACATTTCAAAATTATGCTCAGATGAAAGAGGAGCATCTTAGTTTTCGATTAGTGAGTAGTTTAGCGACACTGATTTTTTTGTCTCAATATTTTCTACCAGGAACACCGTGACCCGTTTTACACCATCTAGTGGTGCAATTGGGCCTTCTGGTTACGCTATTTTTGATACAACCTTTGATAACTCAACTACTGTAAGAGGTGAAAATAAATTTCTATCATCTTTTCATACATATACACCTAAACATCTTCGTGAAATATTTTGTCGTTATTCGAAATATTTCTAATAGTTTTAGTTAATTGAAAATTTATACAACTTTTTACTATAATATTTTTTACAGCCAAAGCTTAATTTCGAATTGCACCGCACTTCACTGGTGGTTTAACAAATATTTAGTCTAGGAAATGTCGAAAAAAGTTTTAACAAATGTTAACTATTTCTACTATTTTTTAAACAATTTTTCAAAAAAATCCAGTTTTAAATGGTTTCTTCACGCTTTATTCATACCGTTTAAGTTGTAAAATGTTGCATATATTATCAGCTTTCAATTCCAAGAAAAAAAATTTTGAGCAAGCATGAGGTTTTTAAAATATTTGATTTTTTGTGTTATCCGGCATGCGAAAAACAACGCGCGAGCGAAACAGTCGATGGTCGCCACGGCACGCTTGCACCAACATTGCACTAGCAAACCTGCCGTACGCTCCGCGACTCGTTTAAACAAGTATAAAAGTTGGCAATAATGAGTTTCGGTTGACAAATGGCGTGTGACGGACTCAATCAATCAGTTTTAGGAGACCAGTTGGTGCGATTATACTTTATACATACATACTGTTTATATTGTTTGTACATACTGTTTATTACTTCATAGTTTGTTGAAATTAGTTGTAGTTCTGTGGTTGATAGGTCACTCGGAAGAGTGCAGTAATTCTTTGCATAAAATAAAAAACATAACCAATGTGCGAGGGAAAATTTTTCCGTTGGTTCCCATAAATTAAAATAAATAAAATTTGGATTGCAAATATGCAATCGAATTGATATTTACATATGATAAAGAAATGGTATTTCTCCCGTGAGCAAGAACAGATCCTCAATGAAGCAATAAATAAACTATCGCGGATAGAGCTAGTTTGTACTGATTATACATCATACTGTTTTTACAATTATAATAAAATTACAATTATTTCAAAAATATTGATTCTCTATTTTGCACTGTGAAATTCACGCTTCTCAGCAAAAAAACTTGTCCTGGAAATGCAATAACAATTGATGAAGGTAAATTAGATGATAAATTTTCAGATGACATAGGATATGTTACACTGGGTATTATCGATAAGACTATCGCAACGAAACTCATTCTCTAGCTTTGCATTTAACGTAGTCAGAGTCGTGGCGAGCTCCCACCGACTCGCTCATGCGATGTTGGTCCAAGCGTGCCGTGGCGACCAGCGACTGTTTCGCTCGCGCGCTGTTCTTCGCATGCCGGGTAACATAAAAAATCAAATATTTCAAAAACCTTATGTTTGCTCAAAATTTGTTTTCTTGGAATTGAAATCTGATAAAATTGCAACACTTTACAACTTAAACGGTATGAATATCGCGTGAAGAAACCATTCAAAACCGCATTTTTTTGAAAAATTGTTCAAAAAAATAGTAGAAATAGTTAACATTTGTTAAAACTTTTTTCGACATTCTCTAGACTAAACATTTGTCAAACCACCCGTGAAGTTTGGTGCAATTCGAAATTAAGCTTTGGCTGTAAAAAATATTATAATAAAAAGGTGTATAAATTTTCAATTAACTAAAACTATTTGAAATATTTCGAATAACGACAAAATATTTCACGAAGATGTTTAGGGGTACCTAAACAATAAAATTAAAACATGTTTTGCAAAATTCACCACTTTGTAAAAAATGGGGGGGGGGGGGGGCACTTCAGAAATTTTTACTCATTTGCGTTTTTTACCGCCAAGCAAAAGTAATTATTTGGGGTGGAAAATTCCAAACATGTCTATTGAAATCTACAGATAGGCTTACAGCCCTTCCAACGAAGATTATTCTAATTACATGTTGAATAACTTAGCTGAATAAACTAATGCTTTAATCACTGCATTGTGGCTCAAAACAGCGTTTTGAGGTACTTAATTGATTGGAGTCAAAACTGTTCACATTAGCGATTTCAAATATTCTACAATATTTGTGTATGTAAAAAGCGCCATCTTTTGACAATATTATTTTTGAAAAAGTTGATCATAGTAGGCTATAGAAAATTTAACTTTTGAACCAAAAGAGATTGCGCTTGGCAGTCTTCGACAAAGTTGTAGAGGAGAGTATTTTTATAAATTTTGCAGAAGACATGTTGTCTCTGTCACTCACAGTAATTCAATTCTTATTTTTGCTTATAACTTTTTGATTGTGATTTTTCGCATTTACAATGTTCGAAGGTATTTTTTATCATTACAAAACACACAACTCTTTCGAAGATACTAAATAGCTGTGAAAGCTGTGTAAAGACTTATGGCTGATTTTGATTTTATTTTAGCCTGTTTTCAAACCCGTGTAACTTTACTATCGGCAAAAAATTTAATTATACTATCAATTATTCTAATAGGACTAGGTTTCACCTACAAAACGCAGAAATTTTACATCACCCTGTAGAAAATCATTCAATATCGGTGTCAACTTTCCAGCAGACGCGCTAGTACACAGAGTGCGCGCCACTCTGAAAAACAAGCGAAAGCGTCTTTGGATACCAGCGCCTACTCGTTCAGTGAGCCATACGCGCGGCTTCAAAACGGCCTGACATAAAACTTTCAACAGGGTATAACTTCTGAACTGGTGATTATGGACAAACGGTTTTAACTGCGTTTTGTAGATGAAACCCAGTCCTATTAGAATAATTGATAGTATATTTACAATTTTTGCCGATAGTAAAGTTACACGGGTTTGAAAACAAGCTTAAATAAAAACAAAATCAGCCATAAGTCTTTACACAGCTTTCACAGCTATTTAGTATCTTCGAAAAAGTTGTGTGTTTTGCAATGATAAAAAATACCTTCGAACATTATAAATGCGAAAAATCACAATCAAAAAAGATATAAGCAAAAATAAGCATTGAAGGAGTTCATCGTAGAAAACATCTCATAACTCAATTACTGTGAGTGACAGAGACAACATGTCTTCTGCAAAATTTAACAGTTTACAGCACTTTTAGAACTTTGCATGGCGAAGATTTTTGCTGAAGTAACAAAGTTATTATCTCGTCTATTTGAAAAGTTATGAACGATTTTTGTTGAAAAATATACCATTTTCAAAAATTAATTATTTTTTTTTTACAGAAATAACGCTCTCGCAGTTTTTTCACCAAAAATTACAAAAGTTCCGATCTTTCAAATGAAATTAAAAGATTGAAAATCCATTTGCAATGTTGAAAGATATATATCTTTGAAAAAAAAACCATTTTAGTTTTGAAAATCGCCTGTAACTATGCAAACAAAAGAGATAGAAACTTCATTGCTTTGGCAAAAATGTGTATTTGCAAAAGTTATAAAAGCCTCTAGAACAAAGTATTAGCGAGAAATTAACACATAAAAAGATATTAATAGAAAACCAATTATAAAAGAGCCACCCTACCTTAAATATTGCAAAAATCATAGCACATGAACCATTAGAAATAGCCACATAGTTTCTTCAGAAAAGTTGCTTCAATTTGATTGATTTGTAGAACACTATGTTGCTGAATTTTACATATCTAAGAAGTTGATACTTTGAACACCCTAACCACAAGGACCACCCTAATTCAACTAATATAAAAAAACGGCCAGAAAGTTCTAAGAAAGTTTGCCGAAGATACTATATATCTAAAACCATCGGTTTAGGCGCAAACAGTTTTGTCGTCCTAAATACAGCTTTGGGACCATAGTGCATTGGTAACACGCAACGTTATTGTTACAGCGATTACTGTGCGCAAATTATACTTGCGAGTCATTGTTTCGAAAAACTATTAAAAATAAACAATAAAAACCAGCAAAAATGAGCGCGATTTTTTTCTACTTCAAAATTAAATCAAATTAATTGAATAAATGATCATGATTAAAAACGATTATATAATACTAATTGTTGCTTATATAGTAAAACAACCAGTTTTTAAACTGGTATTGTCACGAATCATATTTCCACTGACAAGACGAAACCTGATGAAACACAAACGGCAGCCGTATACTGGGGTACAAATGTACCCCACGCCAACTTTGACACCTGCTTCCACGAAGGCCACAAGCAAACTTGCTATACCACCTTTTCCTACTCTTACTAGGAACTCTAAATTGAATTATGGTTAGAGTCCCAGGTCAGTAAATGCCGAATTCTCGTCTTCACACGACTTCAAAAAAAGGCGTGGGGTACATTTGTACCCCAGTGCAACGTTCTAGAGTTATACACAATAAAGAGAACTAATCGTTGCAATTGATGATTGCAACGATTTTTGCCGGAAATTGTTTTTAATACTGTTTTTTTAAGTTTATAGTTCTTCTATGTATGATAGTCTGTGCAATTCGTTTATGAAAAACTAGGGAGGAAACTTCAAAATCATTTTCAGTATTTTGTTCTGAATCTTTTGAAACGTTTTCTTCCTGGTATCACAGCAAGTTACTCAAATTGACTGCATGTACCATTACCGGTCTAAATGGATGTTTATAAATTAATAGTAAGTTTTTTTTTCCTTTTTATTTCGACTATGTTAGTCACATTTTCTTTTTTACGTTTTAACGACATTCAATTAGCTAGAGATTACTGGGTAGGGAAAGTTATGAAACTTAGAGCCATAGTACTCAAGTGAGAGCAAGGATGTAAAGTAAACAGGTCGGAAAACTAGAAGTGGCAGGGTCATTAGAACAGGCTTAATATCGTGCGGGCTTAATTTATGCCTTCTGATAATGAGGGTCGAGCTTAGGCTGAATAACTACGAATCACCCAGTTTCATAACTTTCCCTACCCAGTAATTTCTAGCTAATTGAATGTCGTTAAAACGTAAAAAAATTAATAGTAAGTTTTTTCGGCAGAGCCTTGAATTCCTGTTTATGAGAGGGTAAAACCGTTTTATATATTGGTTACATTTTGCTGGCATTCCTTCATAGGAATCCTTAAAAGTAAGCTTTTATCGTAAATCAAACTCAAGTATTTAACTTTATTCGACCACGTTTAATTCAAAACATTAAATTGAATAATATGGTTAATATTACGTTTAATGGGGATAGCCATATAAGCCCACATTACTTTTACAGGAAACGGCAAGTTGCGACGGATAGACTAGAACAAAGTTCAGTAGCCTGCCGATCGCCAGCATCTAGTTTAATCCACCTAGCCGCCTTTTAGTTTACTGGAAAAAGTCAAAATCATGCAAGCTGGGTAATTATGTTCCCTACCTGCCGTCAAATTTTCAAGTTTGGCACTTTCAAGGAAAAAAAGTTATTTGAAAAAAACTTTTCCTTGTCCTAACTGAATTCGTTTTCGGTGTATTTTAATCGAGAACTAAACCAATGAAAGTCATAATCATCTCAGAATCCATTTTCCCAGATGCTAGTTACCTGATACATGCAAAAAGTATCAGTAACGAATTTGGTATATATTCATAACAAACTGGAATGAAGACTGGAAGACTGGAGATTGGAAGATCGGAAGACTGGAAGATTGGAAGACTAAAAGACTGGAAGACTGTAAGACTGGAAGACAAGAAGACTGGAAGACTTGAAGACTGCAGTTAATTTGTTCCTCTCAAAACTGATAAATTTTATGAAACAATTGACAAACTTTTCTCAAATTTATTTTGTGTCTTATGGAGCAGCAGCACAATACAACAGTGGCGTAGCCAGAAATTTGGTTTGGAGGGGGTTTTGATGAAAATCGCAAATTTTTTGAAAAAAATGCTTAAATTTAATATGAGTTTGATAAATTATTGAAAACTCAAAAACATAAGTAGTCTAACAGATGTCATTCCAGTCTACAAACAAGAAGGATCAACATGGAACAGTTTTCAAACCACTATAGATTATTTTCTTGTATAATGTCAATGAAGTCAAAAATTGCGATCTTTTAAAGTTGGATAAATGATCTAAAAAATTTTCAACGTTCAAGATCACCTAATATAATAATCCTTGACTTTGAAGGTTTGACAACTTCGTGAAGTTATCAACATAAAACAGCGCCTGCTTTGATATAGAAATTTTAGTGATTAACTCTCATAGAGGTAATTATGGTGAATTAATTTTTCAAAAATATTAAGAGACATGGTGCCTTCAGCAAAGTTTTTGATAATGTCATTTCAACCAATTTTGTTGAAAATATGAAGGCTACATGAATTCAACATATAGGGATTTAAATGGACTGGGCCTGCTTTTTTTTTTATTCATTTCGTTTATTTGATAGGCACAAATGCGTTAGCTTGGCGGTGCCAAATGCTTTTGTTTTTACATTTTGGATATCTTAAAACTAGGAGGTTACAATGTTGAAATATTTTTTTTACAAAGGAAAAGAAAGTTTACAGCTATCTTAAGACTAGAAATAAGATTCAATATACAAAAGAGGGCCAAAAGATTTTTTTATGAAAAAATTTAAAACAAGGGATTCACTTTGATATACAAGAGGGGGAGTAATAGTATTTTACGAAATATTTTACGGTTATCTTAAAACTAACAATATAGTTTAGTACACAAAAGGGGGGAACAAATATTTATGAGAAATTTCACAGAAATCTTAAAACTAGGGATTCAATTCTATTTACAAGATGGAGGACAAGAGTTTCAATAAAGAGTAAAAATTATAGCTATCTTAAAACTAGGAATACAGAATACTAATTTGAATTTTTTAACTAAAACTTATGCTTGGTCAAGATATTCAAAGGGTGGCTTATTTCCGCATCAGTGTAGCAGCAGTTGTATCAAGGACAGGGGAGAGACAGGGAAAGAAGAGCAAAACTTGCAACTTTCGCTCGAGCGGCGGGGGGGGGGGAGTGGAATCAGCGAATCAAATTTGCGCCTCAGTATAGTAAGTCGTCGAGTACCGGATTGGCGGATGGTATTCTTCGGACCCGCGGGGAATCCTTCAAAAGTCATCGGACCTCGAGTCGCTCTCGCTTCAGTTTCCTTCTATGCAGGCGTAGTGGTAAGGGCGACGGCGGTTACATAGTGGCACTCTGGAGCTGATCGGTTCCACAAGGCAGGAGGAAACTCTAAAAACGAGAAATAAAAGAGAGGGGCTAAATTGGGATATTTATCGTTTTTATGAAGGTATAAATAAGGGACATATAGGGGAAATCACGAGTTGCCAGCATATCTCGGACTGGTACATTGGGTGGTCTACCTCGGGCCCGAAGGGATTCCTTTAACTGAGACCTGGCGTCACAATACCCGGCGCACACCCAGACAACGTGTTCGATGTCGTGATAGCCCTCGTCACAAGCGCACAGACTACTCTCCGCAAGCCCAATACGCCGCAAATGCGCATCCATGGTGTAGTGATTGGACATAAGTCGGGACATTACACGAATAAAATCCCGACCCACATCCATCCCCCCGAACCAAGGCTTCGTTGATACCTTTGGGATAATCGAATGTAGCCATCGTCCAAGTTCCCCATTGCTCCACGAGGTTTGCCAACTGTTGAGCGTCCTCTGACGACAAATACTAAAAAATTCGTTGAAGCAGATTGGTCTTTCGTATATGTCACCATTTAATGCGCCCACCTTTGCTAATGAGTCGGCCTTTTCATTGCCCGGGATAGAACAATGAGAGGGGACCCAAACAAAGGTAATCTGATAAGATTTTTCAGATAACGTACACAAGGACTCCTGTATCTTCCCCAGAAAATACGGTAATTGCTTTTTAGGCTTCACCGCACGAAGAGCCTCGATAGAGCTGAGGCTGTCCGAAACGATGAAGTAGTGATCTGTGGGCAGAGTGTCGATGATCCCAAGGGTGTACTGAATTGCAGCTAACTCTGCGACGTAAACTGAAGCGGGATCATTGAGCTTGAATGAAGCGGTGATAGTATTGTTGAAGATACCGAAGCCAGTGGACCCATCGAGATTTGATCCGTCAGTGTAAAACATTTTGTCGCAGTCGACTTCTCGGAATTTATTATAAAATATATTGGGGATCACCTGCGGGCGTATATGGTCCGGAATTCCACGAATCTCTTCCTTCATGGATGTGTCGAAGAATACAGTAGAATCAGAAGTATCTAGGATACGGACACGGTTGGGATTGTACGAAGAAGGATTGATGCTCTGTGCCATGTAGTCGAAGTACAAGGACATAAAACGGGTTTGAGAATTAAGCTCGACGAGCCTCTCGAAGTTTTCAATTACCAACGGGTTCAGAATGTCGCATCGGATGAGCAATCGATATGAGAGTTCCCAAAATCGATTTTTTAGCGGAAGAACGCCCGCCAGCACTCCGAGACTCATCGTATGGGTCGAGTGCATGCAACCCAAGGCAATGCGCAAGCAACGGTACTGGATTCTCTCCAGTTTGATGAAGTGTATGTTCGCAGCGGAGCGGAAACAGAAACACCCGTACTCCATCACCGACAATATCGTTGTTTGGTACAACCTAATCAGGTCTCCTGGGTGAGCACCCCACCATGTTCCAGTTATTGTTCGGAGAAAATTGATCCTTTGTTGGCATTTCTGTTTCAGATACCTAATGTGACATCCCCAGGTACCTTTAGAGTCGAACCAAACCCCGAGATATTTAAATGTGAAAACCTGGTTGATCGTTGCACCCATTAATAAAAGCTGGAGTTGCGCCGGCTCACGCTTCCTAGAAAAAACAACCAACTCAGTTTTCTCCGTGGAGAACTCAATACCCAGCTGAAGAGCCCAAGCAGACAAATTGTCCAAGGTATTTTGTAATGGTCCTTGCAAGTCGGCAGCTTTGGGCCCTGTAACAGAGACCACCCCGTCGTCTGCAAGTTGCCTTAGCGTGCATGAATTGGCAAGATAATCGTCAATGTCATTCACGTAAAAATTGTAGAGCAGGGGACTTAGACATGAGCCCTGGGGAAGACCCATGTAGCTAAATCGCGATGTTGTTAAATCGCCATGCGAAAAGTGCATGTGCTTTTCAGACAACAGGTTTAGCAAAAAGTTATTTAAAATTGGTGAAAGACCATGCTGGTGCAGCTTCTCTGACAGAATGTTGATAGAAACTGAGTCAAAAGCCCCCTTAATATCCAAGAAGACTGATGCCATCTGCTCTTTGTTAGCATAGGCCATTTGGATTTCTGTAGAAAGCAACGCAAGGCAATCATTCGTCCCTTTGCCTTTGCGGAAGCCAAATTGTGTATCTGACAGTAAGCCATTTGCTTCAACCCAATTGTCGAGGCGAAACATGATCATTTTCTCGAACAACTTCCGAATACAGGACAGCATTGCAATCGGCCGATACGAGTTGTGGTCGGAGGCTGGTTTTCCTGGATTTGGATGGCGATGACCTTCACTTGCCTCCATTCATAAGGGACAATGTTACCCTCAAGAAACTTGTTAAATAAATTCAACAGGCGCCTTTTTGCAGTGTCAGGCAGATTCTTCAGCAAGTTGAATTTGATTCTGTCTAACCCTGGGGCGTTATTGTTGCACGATAAGAGAGCAAGTGAGAATTCCACCATCGAAAACGGTGTTTCGTTCGCGGTATCGTGAGAAGACGCGGCGCGGTACGTTTTCTGTACCGGGATAGAGTCCGGACAGATCTTCTTGGCGAAAGCGAATATCCAACGGTTTGAATATTCCACGTTCTCGTTGGTACTATTATGATTACGCATACGTCGAGCCGTACCCCAAAGAGTGCTCATCGCTGTTTCTCTCGTTAACCCGTCGACGAACCGGCGCCAATAACTGCGTTTTTGGCTTTCATTAAACTCTTCATTCGCCTTTCTAACGACGCGTACTGTTGATAGCTAGCGGGTAACCCGTCTTCCCGGAAGGCCTTATATGCAGTGGACTTTTCCGCGTACAGCTCTGAGCACTCTTTATCCCACCACAGGGTGGGGGACCGTCCATGGGTATTCGCGCTGGGTACTGGTTTAGTCTGAGCTTGATTCGCACTGCCGAGAATCAAGCCAGCCAAAAACCTGTACTCTTCCTCCGGAGGAAGTTCTTGAGTGGATTCGATTTTAACGGATATCGCGGTCGCGTAACTCTTCCAATCAATGTTTCGTGTGAGGTCATACGAGACATTGATTGTTTTCGATGGTCTTGAACCGTTAGCAATTGAAATCACGATAGGCAAATGATCGCTACCGTGGGGATCAGGGATCACCTTCCACATGCAATCTAACTGTAGCGATGTCGAGCAAAGCGATAAATCCAACGCGCTTGCGCGTGCTGGTGGTGTAGGAATCCGCGTCATTTCTCCCGTGTTTAAGATGGTCATGTTGAAATTATCGCAAAGATCTTGGATTAATGTTGATCTATTATCATCATGAAGACAGCCCCATACCGTACCGTGCGAGTTAAAGTCTCCCAGAACTAGCCGCGGTGCCGGTAAGGATTCCGTGATATTACAAAGCGTTCGGTGCCCTACCGAGGCTCTAGGAGGAATGTAGATGGAAGCAATGCAAAGGTCTTTACCTTTGATTAAAACTTGACAAGCGACAATTTCAATGCCTGGTGTTGAAGGGAGGTTAATTCGGTTGAAAGAATAGCACTTTTTGATCCCCAAAAGTACTCCTCCATAGGGGTTTTCTCGATCCAGACGAATTATATTAAAGTCGTGGAAGTTGAGATTTATATCGGAAGTTAACCAAGTTTCACATAATGCGAAAGCATCACATTTTAAACTATTTAGTAAAAATTTAAAGGAATCGATTTTCGGGAGGATACTTCTGCTGTTCCACTGTAGAACAGTGATCGAATCGGTGACCTCGTTCGATGACTTAGCCATCGAAGGATACGATCGCTGCAAGGAGGGGCCATTTAGTAGTCAATTGCTTCAAAAATGTTTGCACTATAGGGAGAAAACGTATCAGAAGGCTTTTAAGAGGATCAGTAACATTGAAAGCTATGAAAATTAAGTCCACTATGTCAGAAAATTTCATTAGTCCGCTACTGGACTGAGTATCTGTTTGAAAAAAGGGGACACTTGGGGTTTTGGATGTCCCTGGAAGTGGTGGGTACTCCTTGTTAGAATTAATATTTCCAAGTCCTGGAGCAAATTGCTTCGGCTTTTGAGCATCACTTCCGTTGGATTTATTGGTTGTAGATGGCGCACTCTGAGTGGACGACACCTTGGCACCCTTACGAGGCAATGTAGGGGAGGCTGGATTTCTCCTCTTCCTGGATTCCCCTGGGTTAACCACAGATGTTCCCTCTCGTGGGTCGTCAGATTCTTGCTCAACGTTAGCCAAACCAGCATAGGGATTTTCGGACAGGACAGATGGCGAAGCATTCTTTAGCATTTCTGCATAAGAACGCCTTGAGCGTTCCTTAAGGGAGCGCTTAATTTTATCCACGCGCTGCTTGTACGCAGGGCATGATTTAAGAGCATGTGAAGGCCCCCGCAGCAAATACACTTTTCAGTTTCTTTGTCGCAAGAGTCATCCTCATGCTCTCCTTCGCATTTGCCGCATCGTTTCTTATTTCCACAATATGTGGCTGTGTGGCCCAACTGCTTGCAATTGCTGCAGCTCATGACCCGCGGTACAAACAGGCGAACTGGTAGGCGAACCCTGTCAAGGAGGATGTAGTTGGGAAGAGAGGACCCGGCGAATGTCACCCGAAGCGAGCCTGATAGAGAGTAGGTAGTCTTACCTCCCTCGGTGTTTGCGGTATACAATTGTTTGCATTCTAAGATCTTAATCTGTTCAAGAGAGGGGTCCTTAAAGCAGCCAACCCCGTGCTCCAACAGTTCTTCGCATTTCAGGCCCGGTTCGGACACTACCCCATCGATTTCACAGGCCACACAAGGCACGTACGCTTTAAATTCCCGCGTAAAGCGCTCACAGCAAGCAATCGCGTTTGCCTGGCCGAGATCACTCACTAGAACACGTATCTTGTTTGCCCGAACACGTGTTATCTGAGTTACGGCCGGGTAATTAGCAGTCAGGTCTCGAGAAAGTTTTAATATATTAACCGGTTTCTCTCCGGTCCGAAAATATACCACCCATGGCCCAGAGGAACCTTCTGGGTACTGCTTTATACGGGGAGCAATGCACGACTGGGCCTGCTATATTTATTCTTAGTGAAGAAAAATTTAGGTGAAAACTATTTTTTTCTGCGCTACGGATAAAATTGTTTGAAACAATCATTGTGAGTTGAGAACACAAAACCTATAACTAAATTAAGGATGGATGGAACTGAAACTTGCGTTTCGACTTCATCTCATCAGAATCCGACACTAACTTGGTGGGCGGACTAAGCTAGCGACGAATTGATGCTAGCTCCTGAAAATGGAATCACTCTTTGTGTTTTTGAGTCCTTTTAATATCTGGGAATTATTTGTTTTAAATCCAGTTCCCTTATTTTTTTTGTAAGCTTCAAAGGCACCTTGAACGCAATGTGAATTTATTATTTAATTACCGTAAAAGAGATTTATCAAATACAGTAATTTCAGAATAGCTTGTTGTAAAGGTTTTCTACTACTATATTTCGATACTCTGAATATGTGGGATATTTATGTCTTTGATAAAGTTGTTTGAAATAGCACTTTCGAAAACTTTGCTGGAGACATTAAGTCTCGACCCAAATTAGGTTGAAGAGTAATTCTTGTCTATAATTACTTCTAGGAAGATTAACCGTCAAAATTATTCTATCAGCAGATGAACAGTTTTACGTTTTGAAATTCTTCAATGTTACTTAACATCGAAATTTGGCAGTTTCGAATGAATGTGATAGTGACCGTTAAAAATTTATCGAGCATTAATTTTACTTTTCTTCATTAGTCAGCCTCACAACTTGCAGTACTAGTACGTAGCACACAAAATTTTAGTACGCCATTCATTGCATCCTGCTAAGAGGCTATTCATATAGTTGATGATACAACAAAAATCCCATGCTCATAAAACCGATCCTGACCCGCTAGAGACAAAATTACATCAGCTTTCAACTAGTTTCTGAAATGTTATTCTTGTTGTTAACCATATTGAATTGTTGTCCAAACTCTACAAATCTAAAAAAATACATTTTCAGCAAATGTTGAAATGTATGCAAGTTTGCGGTAAACAAGCTTATGCTTTATATGCAATCAACCTATTCAAATTTAGATTCCTATTCGAAAAATTGTCTCTAATCCATGTTTTGAAGAATCTTTCCAAAAATGAGCTCATAATAATTCAGACAGTTATTTTATTTTACATTGAAGTAATTTGACAACTATGGGATTTTGGCTAAGAGATAAGTTACAAGATCCCCTTCCCACAATTTTCCAAAAGTTCTCATGACGCTTTAAACATAGTTCTCAATGTAGTGATCAGAGAATATTTTTCCAAAAATATTTTGCGGAATATTAAATTAAATTCGTCAGCATCAATTTTTTTTTCAATCCAATTAATTTTGGGTTGGGGGGGGGGGGGTTTAACCCCCAAAACCCCCCTTGCTACGCCACTGCAATACAAAAAAAAGAAAAACTTTGCAAGCTTGTGTAAATTCCAGTCAAAGTATGAGTTAAGCGCAGAGTGGCATTTTGTTGCAGCATCCCATGGAAAAGGACCCTGTGATTCCATTGGTGGCACTCTCAAGCGAATTGCAAAAAGAGCCAGTCTTGCTCGCGACTATGGAAATACCATAACAAGTCCCCAAGATTTATATATAAGTGGGCAGTTGAACAAACTGATAAAAATATCACAAAATTAATTTTCTGCTACATATTCACTGAACAGTACAAAAAATGTCAGAAGAACTCTAAAATCTAATTCAGAAGATGAACCAAAAATATTTTGCTTGTATAGAAATCATACAAAATAGCATGCATGAAGATAGTTTTAAGACAAATGTAATATATTAAAATAAATAAAAAATATGTAAAATTCAATACATAATGTTGTGGTGGTTATTTCTTTCACTGATTCTTCCTCAGTACTAAACAAGAAAATAAAAAAGTAATAGTGGAATATTTATTTAACGACATTAACTATTTTCAATGGGATTCTTGATTAAGGGTTACATACCTTTTAGTGATAAAAATATCAAGAAAGTTTGAATTTACGTAAAAGAATAAAGCAATGATTTCATTATATCAAAACTTATAATATTTTGGTAGTAAATTTTTCAGTAAAATAAACAAGTATAAGTTTATAAAAATAAATTGATAATTGGAGGAGTTATGGCTTTTTTCCCGAAACGCTTTATTATTTAAGAGGTTTGCGGTGATCACAATTGAAGACCAATAGATCACCTAAAATCCTAAAACTCAAAACATTCCATTGGTATATGAGTATTAGGGTGGGGCATTTTTATATGAAAAACCTGTTTTAATCCACCTAGCGGTGCAATTGTGCCTTTCTCAATCAGGAACATGAGAATTTTTGCGTTGTTTATATTCATTATGAGCTTCCAAATGTATATATTACATTTTTATTATACACGACATGACAACTATATACAAGAAAAGAAATCATTAATCGAGTTCTAAAATGTTGTAAAAGAAAAAACAGCTGCAATAATATAAAATTGAAAAACCAGTTTTAATCTACCTAGCGGTGCAATTGTGCGTTTCTCAATCATGAACATGAGAACTTTTGTGTTGCTTCTTTTCATTATAAGCTTCCAAATGTATATATTACATTTTTATTATACACGACATGACAACTATATACAAGAAAAGAAAACATTATTCGAGTTCTAAAATGTTGTAAAAGAAAAAACAGCTACATTAATGTAAGATTGAAAAAAGGTGCGAAACCGGCAAAGTCCCAAAAAGTCGATTTTTATAAAAAAATGTGACCGGACGGTTTAGTCTATATTTCCGGAACCATATAAGCGATCTGAACAAAATTTTATAGACATCTGTGGGGATACTATAGCGATCATTTGGGACTAAGTTTGTGAAAATCAGCCCAACCATTTCCGGGAAACTGATATGAGTTCGTCAATTTTGAAATATGGCCGCTTTTCCCGGGCACTTCCGGAACCGTCTATGGTGGTCAATGTAGTCAACGAAAGTTTGGTTGGCCGTCGGTGACCTAGAACAGCAAATTCAAGTTGTTTGAGAGACATTTTAGCGAAATTTTCACCTTTTTTGCTTTCATCGGAATATCGGTTTGAATCGCAATTTGCTATGTGATCGCACGCCACAACCTGTAACTCCGGAACCGGAAGTCGGATCGGGATGAAATTAAATAGCCATTTACGGGGGCGCACAGTGGCACGACTTAGAACAAAAGGTGGACTAAAGTCCAAACTTTTCCGTATCGGTTTATATAGGACGTTTTTATGTAATTTTGGTACGCTGAATTCGTTTTCGATATTAAAACATTTCAAAAATGAACATTTACTATTCATTAGGGTGCCTCAAAAAATTTGTTTTTTTAAATCGTTCTTAAAATTTGTGTATATTAATTTTCGTGTGCTAAATCGTTTTTGATATTAACATTCGCAAAAAAAAATTCATTATACATTAGGGTGGCTCAAAAATAATTATTTTGTTGTGAAGGTTCAAAAAATTTTTAAGACATTTTTGTGCGCTGAATTCCTATGTTGGTTATAGAAAATAGAAATTAACCTTACTACTTATTAGAGTGGCTCAAAAGTAAATATTTTGTCTTTTATAAAGATTTATTTCAATTGTAATTTTGGAATTTATTTTCCGTATTGAAACGAATTGATTGACATCTCATTACGGGGCTTTAGAAATGACTATATTATTTTTAAGTAACAAATAAGATGTGATCGACTGATTTTGGAACGTTTAATTCATTAGTGGGTTACTTGGTATGAAAACTACTTTTTTTCATTTTCAAAACAAACATTTTGAGCGTCTTAGTGGAATATTGATTTACATTTACTAATCAACAAGATGGTTAACGATTTTGTTTTCGCAGGTGTGTTTTAAGTTGCTTAGAATGCTTATTTCATACCTTAAATTAAAATAAATCCAAAATCCTTTTTTCTCGTATATGGTTCATTTAAAAATGGTCTTATTTTATTTGGATAATATCGCATACCCTTAAGCTATATCAGTGCTATGCAAACTCGGAAAAAATAGTCTCACCAAATGTCTAGAACTCAACTGTGTTCACTCAATTAGACAGTTATTGCGTAAGTTAGCAAAATAGTTCATGAAACATTTTATGACACATTTCAGATGGTTGAAAACATTTACTGAATTTTAAACATTCTTAATTCCTTTACCACTTAAAAACCATACTTCCCACTCGGCTCCTTACTCTTGATCACTACTAAAACCCTTGTAAATCATGCTCTAAATGCTATTTGAAAGTTGTGCATAAATTAGTGTCATTATTCTAGTCATAAAGTGAATATTCAAATTAAATATCAGTAATAACAATGCGTCTCCATTCACAGTTTTTTCAAATTTTGACTGCTTATCGCAAGTTTTCGCAAAACTAGCATAGGTTCATTTTAAAGAGAAAATGAAAAGCTTTCGAATGCGCATAGTGTGATCGCGGGCATTCACGGGCGTCGTTGTTGTTATCGCTTTAGATGTTCGAATTCAATAAAAATTCATGACAAACAGTTATCTAAACATCAGTTTTGACGATTTCACGATGTAATTTTATCACTCGGATAATTTTGGTGAAGTAATGCAATTCATAAAATCAACCGTTTCTTTGAAAAACGAGAATAACCGTATGTAGTTCCTATGGTCAAATAAAGCAAAAAACACTTGAGTTATGCCCTTCAAAAAGCTGTCAAAAATTCATTTTGCATTCAAATCACCTAAAATCTCGCGAAAATGTCTCTGATGGCTCAGCTAATACGAGAAAAATATTAGTGAGAATATCGCATAACCTTCATATATGGACTTAAGTCCGGGCTCGTCCCACTGTGGGGCGCAACACCTTTCATTTGAGACTAAGTTTGGTTGAATCGGTCTAGCCATCTCCGAGAAACCGATGTGACTGTTATCCTGAATTTGGATACTTCCGCCGGGGCTTCCAGAACCGATGATGGCGGCCAATGTGGCCAAAGAGACTTTGAATAGATGTTAGTGACCTAATACTACAAATCGAAGCAGTTGTGGTCATATTTTGGAAAAATTTTCACCTTTATACATTCATTGCAGAATTTATTAAAATCGACATTTTCTGTGTGATCGTGCTCACCACTCTGTACTTCCGGAACTGGAAGTCGGATCCATAATAAAAATTCAATTCAGAAACCAGAACTCGGATTCACACAAAATTCAACAGCTGAAGGACCTTTCATTTAAAATCAAGTTTGTCAAAATCGGTTCAGAAAATTCCGTGAAACCGATGTGGACAAATCAACAAATTTTGTTTTGTAACCATACTCTTCAACTCGTAATCCGGAACAAGATGTCGGTTGAAAATGGAATTCAATAGCAACATATGGGAATATTATACCTTTCATTTGAATCTTAGTTTGAAAAAATCGGTTCAGCCATCTCCGAGAAACCGATGTGGACATTTTGTTAACAAATCCGCACATACACACATACATACATACCTACATACATACATACATACATACATACATACATACATACATACATACATACATACATACACACATACATACACACAGATATTTTGCGATCTCGGCGAACTGAGTCGAATGTTATATGAGACTCGGCCCTTCGGGCCTCGGTTAGAAAGTCGGTTTTTGGAGCAATTGCATAACCTTTCTATATGAGAAAGGCAAAAGAATAATAATTAATTAGCTTAATCGGCATGAGTGCAATGTTACTTTCATGTGATTATATTTTGAAATGTTGGTGGAATGGGTTTGAAAGTGGAGGGAATGGGGGGTTAGTAGAGTGGGAGTGGAGGATGCGTCAGAAATCCTTCATCTTATTTCGGTATACGGGGTGGATGAAGGAAATGCGGGCGTGAGGGTGGTCCAAGAGGAGGGAAGTGATGAAGGAGCGAGGTGTAAGGGCAAGGCGGGAGGGAGGGGCGGCGACGCAATACTCAACTGCATATTTTACCTTCCATTTGAGACTTGGTTTGAGAAAATCGGTTCAGTCATCACCGAAGAACCGATGTGACTTTAATTGTGGAATATGCCCGGAATTCCAGACTTCCGGAATCGTCGATAGTGGACAATATATTCAAAGAATGTTTGATTGCAATCAGTGATCTAGATCTGCGATTAGAAGTAATTTGGTGACCATTTCAATAGTTTTTAGCCTCTGAGGTATTACGATTGTACCGATTTATATGGGAAATTCCAGTGTATCCTTACTAACACCCCTGTAATTCCGGAAGCAAAAGCCAGAACCGAATAAAATTCAGCATCAGTCAATGGTATTACTGTATCTTTCATTTGAAATCAAGTTTGTAAAAATCGGTAGAGAATTCAGTGGATAATGGGTGTGATATTAGCTTAGGAACTTGGCGGGTTCCCCGGGGGCGTCATGAACCGTCATAGGTGGCCAATGTGGTCAAAGATGCTTTGATTGATCATTAGTGATCCAGACCCGCAAACTAGAGTAATGTTACATCAAATTCAATATGTTTTACATCATTTGAACATCATGGTGGTACGAGTTTATATGGGAATTTGCTGTGTGACCGCACTCTTCAACTCGTAACTCCGGAACCGGAAGTCGGATTAACTAAAAATTCAATAGCAGCTTATGGGAGCGTTATACCTTTCAGATGAAACTAAGTTTGCGAAAATCGGTTAAGCCATCTCAGAGAAAATTGTGTGAGTTTAAATGACACACACATACACACACATACATGCACACACAGACGTTTGCCGATCTCGACGAACTGAAACGAATGGTGTATGACACTCGGCCCTCCGGGCCTCGGTTAAAACGTCGATTTTTACAGTGATTGCATAGCCTTTCTTAATATGAGAAAGGCAAAACCTGTTTTAATCCACCTAGAGGTGCAAATGTGCCTTTCTCATTTCTCCAAACTATGATTTAATAGCTGGTTCGTACAATATAACATTATAGAAATGTCTTTCATTCTTATTACACTTGGTAAGTATATATAAGAGCACTTCATCGCGGTATCGGTTTGAATCGGAGTTTTCTATGTGATCGCACTCCACAACCCGTAACTCCGGAGCCGGAAGTCGGATGGAGATGGAATTTAATATCAGTTTCCGGGGACGCAACACCTTTCATTTGAGACTAAGTTGGTCAAATCGGTCTAGCCATTTTTGAGAAACCAATATAACCGTTATTCTGAATTTGGATGCTTCCGGATCCGTCGATGGTGGCCAGTGTGGCCAAAGAGACTTTGAATGACTGTTGGTGACCTAGATCTACAAATTCAACAGTTGTGTTTACATTTTGGAAAAAAAATCACCCTTTTACATTCATCGCAGAATTCGTTAGAATCGGGATTTGCTGCGTGATCGTACGTATCACCCTGAAATTCAGGAACCAGAACTCGGATCCACACAAAGTTCAACAGCTGAAGGACCTTTCATTTAAAATCAAGTTTGTCAAAATCGGCTCAGAAAATTACGAGAAACCGATGTGGACAAATCAACAAATTTTGTTTTGTAACCATACTCTTCAACTCGTAATCCGGAACAAGATGTCGGTTGAAAATGAAATTCAATAGCAATCTATGGGAATATTATACTTTTCATTTGAATCTTAGTTTGTAAAAATCAGTTCAGCCATCTCCGAGAAACCGATGTGGACATTTTGTTAACAAATCCGCACACACACACATACATACATACATACATACATACATACATACATACATACATACATGCCGAGAAGTAGACGCCAATCCCTGGGGTGACGCCTACCGAGTCGTGATGGCGAAAATGAAGGGTCCGACGACGCCAGCCGAAATGTGTCCGAGCAAGCTGAAGGTAATCGTCGTAGGGTCTTTTCCCGAAGCACGATCCAACTATATGGCCACCGACACCGTACGGTGAAGAAGAAGGAACAAGCACGGATCGGCAAGTGACTAACGACGAGCTAGCAGAAGCATCGAAGCGCCTAAAATCAAAGAAAGCCCCTGGTCCGGATGGAATACCAAACGTGGTGTGTTAAGTATGAATGTGATTTGGTTATATTAAACACTTTTAGTTTCGGTTTAAAACTCTTCGTCAATTGTATCTTTATTTCCTCAACTTAATCTACTTATACTAACTAATACATGTAAACCTTAAAGCTAATTTTCCTATCAGATAGTTAGTTTCGTTCTAATAGGCGGGGCTTCGAAAGCTCGCCATGAATGTTTCTTACGTCTAAAGTTACTTCTATGGCTGTCTCGCCAGTGTGCGTATATGTTTATGGAGAAAGGAGGGGCTTAGTCGAATAGTCAGTTCTCTTGCGTCATATTCTCTCTACTCTCTTGTTCGCTTCGCATCGGTATTTTGAGCTGACCTTCATGGCTTAGCCGGTGCTGCCTGTCTTAATGTTTTTGTTTGTTGAAATTTGCTGTGGTATGACTTTACTGTTCGGAAGGCATGATTTATTACGGTCAAGTTTTCGTTCTTGGTTTTGGGTTTAAGTTTGTGTTGTATTTTTTATTGCGTGCTAGAAACATGCATATGTTTTGAGATTTGGACGTGAGTTTGGTTCTGTGGCTTGTATGTAGATCGGTTTTCCGGTTTGAATGTAGGTCTGTTTACGAGGTGCTAAAGATGCAGGTCTGTTTTAGAAATGTGTTTGGTTGATTATTAGTAGCTGTGAAAAACATAGTTGTTTGGTACTGTACATGTTGTCTTTTGTACGAAGTGGGTTTTTGTGTCAATGGGGCTAAGTGTTATGCTTGGAATTCATGGTCTGAGTGTTTGATTTATTTAAGCGCTGTCAGTAATTTTCGTGTGCTATGGTTTTCGTCATGTTCGATGTAAGATTTTCTAGTCGTGGGAAACTATCGGTTTGAGATGCGATGTGGCGTCGTAGGTTGGGTCAATTGATATTATGTTTGGGGTATGGTTGATATTGGTGTAGTACAGGTATAGTACAGGGATAGTACAGGTATAGTACAGTGGTACTGAAAGCTGCGATCCTGGCATATCCGGACATGTTCAGGATAGTGATGCAGAAGTGCCTAAATGAAGGCAACTTCCCCGAAATGTGGAAGGTCCAGAAGCTGGTGTTGCTGCCCAAGCCAGAGAAGCCACCTGGCGACTCGACCTCGTATAGGCCCATATGCCTGCTCGATACACTCGGAAAACTCCTGGAAAGGATCATTCTTAACAGGTTGACGAAATTCACGGAAGCTGAGCGCGGACTGTCCAAGATGCAATTCGGTTTCCGCAAAGGAGCATCGACAGTGGATGCAATTCGGATAGTGCTCGAGAGTGTTGAGAAGTCATCTGAACAGAAGCGAAGAGGAGATCGATACTGCGCTGTGGTCACGATAAATGTGAAGAACGCGTTCAACAGTGCCAGCTGGGAAGCCATCGCTGCAGCGCTGCATAGAATGGGGGTTACCGACTATCTATGCCAGATCCTGAAGAGATACTTTCAGAGCAGAGTGCTGCTGTACAAGACGAGCGAAGGACAGCAGTCATTGCGTGTCACAGCGGGCGTTCCTCAGGGCTCCATTCTCGGTCCAACCCTTTGGAACGGGATGTACGATGGGGTCTTAGCGCTGTAGCTGCCTAGGAAAGTGAAAATCGTAGGTTTCGCGGACGACGTGTCACTAACGGTGATGGGTGAGACACTCGAAGAAGTGGAGGTGTAGGTGATGGAGACAATAGACGCGATCGAGAGCAGGATTTTTTTTTTTTTTACAGTGGAGAAGACCTTTATGTCCTAGCCCAGTACACGTGCTATTGGTAGGGTCCAATCTACCGCACGGGGTGCACTGGGGGCGTGTCGGACTCGAATGGTGACCAGCCATTAATACCGACTAAACTCCATTGGGCTCCGCCATCATTCCTCCCAGGAACTACCTCTCGGTATTACTTCTGGGGGATGGCTGTACTAAATGTACTCATTCACTCTCACTCACGCGTTCATACATCCTGTATGAGGCTTACTTCGGTGCTCTCTCAATCGCACTTTGATTCACTCTCAAACACTCCCACATGAGGCTGACTTTTGTGCTCACCTTTTACGTTCCATGCGAGGCTGACTTGTGTGCTCACCTTACTCGTTCCTTGCTAGGCTTACTTGTGTGCTCGCCCCACCCATACCATGTGAGGCTGACTTGGGTGCTCACTCTATCACCTGATTCACTCTCAATCGTGCCACTCTATTGTACCTTTGTCACTCCCCCTGGCTTCCCATGTGGGACATTTTCCTTAGGCCCCACTTCTGACATACCATGCGAGGCTGACTTGTGTGCTCACCTTTTTCATTCCTTGCTAGGCTGACTTTTGTGCTAGCCTCTACCAACCTGTGAGGCTGACTTTTATGCTCACCCTTAACATGCAGTGTGAGACTGACTTGGATGCTCACCCTTTCACTCCTCTGCCACGCCATGAGGCATCGATAGCTTAGTTCCAACATACTACGCTACGACCCTCCCGTCTTGGCATGAGGCAGTCCACTTATACGCCTATACACTCACTCTTCTGTCTTGCTTCGGAGTGGCAGGGTTTACCCCTTACGCGGTTGCCATTCGCTGCGCCAACCTGCCTCGGCATGAACAGACCATTCACTCTCTTATTTTGCGCTTGGCCTTTTTCGCTCCAGCTAACCAATCACTAGTTAGCCGTGCCCGTCGTCTGTTGCTCGGTTCGCCAGATTACCTGTAGCCTGTAGATTAGAGCTACGTTCACCTGTTAAAACATGTTAAGATATGTCTAAGGAACAACCTTTTATAATATGTGGGCATGTAGCGCCTATTAAATCAGAGTGTAAGTGATCTTCCTATGGAAACATAGCAAAAACACGATTTTTGATTGGAGACACCTCTAAATCATGTCCAAATTAAACCATTTTTGGCGAAAGTTCTTAAATTCACACCTAGAACAAAAATTTGAGCTGACCGATGTATATTTCAAAACTTTTTCAAAATGTGGAGAGGTCTAATATATATATATATATATATATATATATATATATATATATATATATATATATATATATATATATATATATATATATATATATATATATATATATATATATATATATATATATATATATATATATATATATATATATATATATATATATATATATATATATATATATATATATATATATATATATATATATATATATATATATATATATATATATATATATATATATATATATATATATATATATATATATATATATATATATATATATATATATATATATATATATATATATATATATATATATATATATATATATAAACGTCACCGCTTGTTTGTGAGTCAGTTATGTATTTCAATTGCGTGAATAAACATCGTAGTGAGTAAACTAGTGTTTTCCTAAATTCTGATTCCGTCTTGTGCCTCTAGTTAACCGCGTGTTTAGTTGTGTAACCAAGCAGGCTGAGCGCACTTGTGGAACCAATCCGCCCTGTTTAGAGAAATAAATGTGCAATGGCAATTCCACAAACCAGTGCGTCAGTCCCCGTGGATCCCTCTGAAGCCGGGCTAGCGCTTGAACACCTTTCTCAATAGAAAGGTATTGCGGTTGCTCTGAAAACCGACTTTTTAACGGAGGCCCGGAGGGCCGAGTGACATATACCATTCGATTCAGTTCGTCGAGTTCGGCAAATGCGGCAATGTGCGTGTTGTATGTATGAATGTGTGTGTATGTGCGTCTGTGTGTGTATGTGACCAAAAATGTCAGTCATTTTTCTCAGAGATGACTGAACCGATTTTGACAAACTTAGTCTCAAATTCCAGTTCCGGAATTACAGAGTGGTGAGCACGATCACGCAGAAAATGTCGATTTTAATAAATTCTGCAATGAATGAAAGGAGAAAATTTTTCCAAAATATGAACACAACTGCTTCGATTTGTAGTATTAGGTCTAACATCCATTCAAAGTCTCTTTGGCCACATTGGCTACCATCATCGGTTCTGGAGGCCCCGGTGGAAGTATCCAAATTCAGAATAACAGTCATATCGGTTTCTCGGAGATGGCTAGACCGATTCAACCAAACTTAGTCTCCAATGAAAGGTGTTGCGCCCCCGTAAATGGCTATTTAATTTCATCCCGATCCGACTTCCGGTTCCGGAGTTACAGGTTGTGGCGTGCGATCACATAACAAATTGCGATTCAAACCGATACTCCGATGAAAGCAAAAAAGGTGAAAATTTCGCTAAAATGTCTCTCAAACAACTTGAATTTGCTGTTCTAGGTCACCGATGGCCAACCAAACTTTCGTTGACTACATTGACCACCACACACGGTTCCGGAAGTGCCCGGGAAAAGCGGCTATCTTTCAAATTGAGGAACTCACATCAGTTTTCCGGAAATGGTTGGGCTGATTTTCACAAACTTAGTCCCAAATGATAGCTATAATATCCCCACAGATGTCTATAAAATTTTGTATGGATCGCTTATATGGTTCCGGAAATATAGACTAAACCGTCCGGTCACATATAAAATTCCTATATAAGCCGGATCTCAAAATTTTTTTTCAAATGGAGGACTTCATATCATTTCAGAAATCGAATTCGTATTTTTGATGCCAAACATCTTTAAAATGCATGAGACGTCGAGATTTTATGTTATCTCGAAAAAATTTTTGCCTTTCTCATATAAAGAAAGGCTATGCAATCACTGTAAAAATCGACTTTTTAACCGAGGCCCGGAGGGCCGAGTATCATACACCATTCGATTCAGTTCGTCGAGAACGGCAAATGTCTGTGTGTGTATGTATGTGCTTTTTTTACAATGGAGAAGACCCTTACGTCCTAGCCCAGTACACGTGCTATTGGTAGGTGTCCAAGCTACCGCACGGGGTGTACTGGGGGCGTGTCGGGCTCGAATGGTGACGCTGCCATTAATACCGACTAAACTCCATTGGGCTCCGCCATCGTTCCTCCTAGGAACTACCTCTCGGTATTGCTTCTGGAGGATGGCTGTACTTAATGTACTCATTCACTCTTACTCACGCGTTCATGCGTCCTGTATGAGGCTTACTTGGGTGCACTCTCTATCGCACCTTGATTCACTCTCAAACACTCCACATGAGGCTGACTTTTGTGCTCGCCTGTTTCGTTCCTTTCGAGGATGACTTGTATGCTCACCTTACTCAGTCCTTGCTAGGCTTACTTTTGTGCTCGCCTCTAACATACCATGTGAGGCTGACTTGGCTGGTTCACTCTCGATCGTGCCACTCTATTATACCTCTGGCACTCCCCCTGGCATCCCATGTGGGACATTTTTCTTAGGCCCCACTTCTGACATACCATGCGAGGCTGACTTTTGTGCTCACCTTTTTCATTCCTTGTGAGGCTTACTTTTGTGCTAGCCTCTATCATGCCATGTGAGGCTGACTTTTGTGCTCACCCTTAACATGCCGAGTGAGACTGACTTGGATGCTCACCCTTTCACTCCTCTGCCACGCCATGAGGCATCGATAGCTAAGTCCCAACATACTACGCTACGACCCTCCCATCTTGGCATGAGGCAGTCCACTTATACGCCTATACACTCGCTCTTCTGCCTTGCTTCGGGGTGGCTGGGTTTACTCCTTACGCGGTTGCCATTCGCTGCGCCAAACCTGCCTCAGCATGAACAGACCATTCACTCACTTTTTCTGCGCTCGGCCTTTTTCGCTCCAACTAACCAATGACTAGCTAGCCGTGCCCGTCGTCTGTTGCTCGGTTCGCCAGATTAACTGTAGCCTACAGGCAATCTGGGTGGTAGCTGCCGAGACTGCGTTCCACTTCTCCACCGATTGACACATCCGCTGAATAAGGGTATCAGGGGTGGTGTCCCATCTACAGACGTCAAGCATTGCTCTTCTTTCGACGTCGAACCGAGGACATACGAACAGTATGTGTTCGGCAGTTTCGTCTACACCTGGGCAGTCCGGGCAGGCTGGGACCTCCGCGTGCCCGAACCTGTGGAGGTACTGTCGGAAACAGCCATGGCCTGACAGGAATTGTGTCAGGATGAAGTGAACTTCCCCATGGGGTCTTCCCACCCAGCTCGATATGCTAGGTATCAGCCGGTGGGTCCACCTACCTTTCGAGGAGTTGTTCCACTCACGCTGCCATCTGGCGACCGAGGTCACCCTGGTGCGCTCGCGGGTTCCTCTATTTCCACGTAGCTCGAAACACTCCTCATCTTCCCGGACGACCAACCCGACTGGCATCATGCTCGCTATCACGCAGGATGCATCGTGTGATACCGTGCGGTAGGCAGATATCACTCTGAGGCACATCACGCGGTAGGTGCTCTCCAGTTTCTGTAGGTAACTGGTTACCCTCAGTGCTCTTGACCATGACGGGCCGCCGTACCTGAGGATAGATACGGCAACGCCTGCCAGTAACCTACGTCTACTGGCGCACACCTTTGAGCTGTTGGACATCATTCTCGATAGTGCCGCAACAGCAGTCGACGCTCTCTTGCATGTATAGTCGACATGGTTGCCGAAGGTCAGCTTGTCGTCTATATATATATATATATATATATATATATATATATATATATATATATATATATATATATATATATATATATATATATATATATATATATATATATATATATATATATATATATATATATATATATATATATATATATATATATATATATATATATATATATATATATATATATATATATATATATATATATATATATATATATATATATATATATATATATATATATATATATATATATATTGAAAACACACACTCTGGTAATATTCCAGCATGTGTCACTGCTGTGAACGGTGCATGGCGCTTGAATGGAAGCGTGCGCGAGCTAGAAGAATGAATGCGCGCTGTGCTGCCACGCCGTGCTATTGGCTGCTGGTGATACGCGATGCTTCTAGTGGTTTTAATCTTGATTCGAGGTGTTTCACGGTCGTAATGGAATGTGCTGGCATTTTCCGGAGCTGGCGCGAACATACTCCTCCGGGCTGAGAAGTATTCTCTGAACTGATGATTGTTTTTAGTGAAGGTTGAGTGCTTCACCGGGAGAACATTCCAGAATTTCACGTTGCTGGTGGGTTACACTTATGTGCTTGCGGATGGTGATCGGATAGTGGTATTCACACTGAAGGGCGATGGATTGATGGTGAACTTAAGATCTTCCGACTAGTTGTTCCTTTGGATGACATTTGTTGGCCTTGCTCTGTCTAAACTGAATTCTGTTCGAAGCGTGCACTCCACCAGGATCGAGAATCCTGGGTCGACGGTCGACCTCGATTGTTCGGCTGTGCGGAGGGAGAAGCAGTATTCTGGGTTCGTCGAATATTGCTGTTATTCTGATGGAGCGAATCACTGTGGCATTTACAGGTGACCAGGATAAATTGGCGATGGAATATATCAGTTTCTGGATTTGGGCTGAGGTAAAGTTTGCAATAATCTCGGTACGAGTATAGTGGTTCTGGGAAAATCTTGGTTGGTTTGGCAGAATAATCTGGAAGATGACATGTACGCACTGTAGGAAATGTCGCATGGTTGACTGCTGGGACAGCGTGTAGTTGACTGGAATAATCCCACCCACAGTTTTGATACTCAGATAACTGCAGTTGGCGACTTCACGATCACGTCGCTCGGCTAGTTTTTCAACTGTTGAAACATGCTGGGTCGAATTCGTTGCAGTCAGCGGTTTCGTAAGTTTTTGAGAAAGAGACAGATTGCAGGAAATCGATGAAGCATCACTTCCAGACTCCAACGGCTTCTTGATGATGTTCCTCAATTTTATCGGACTGGCCGTTTTCTTGCATTGATGGCAGTGAGTGCAGATAAGATGGACAGTACAAATGTTGAAAACTGGCATCACTAGGTTTGCCATTGAACTCATCAGGGGGTTTAATAGAAACTGGTTCTCTTAGAATCGTTGTCGGTTTATTTGATATTGATTAGATCACTCTGGTAGGACTGTCAAGACTATTTTGCAGAGTCTCTGAAAGATCGAGAGCATCTGAAATAAGATGTGTGAACTTTTCCAATTTTTGTTCCTGCTGTTGGAGTACTGTCGGTAATAAATTCCTTGCCACTATCATATCGTTGATGGCATCATACTCGTTGGATAAAAGTCGCAGTTTCCTACTATACACTCTCAATAACGACGCATTTATTTTGGAGGGGTCTGCTTCAGCTTCCTGAAGAGAGCAGGGCCGCCGAGAGGGGAGGGGGTTGTTTCCCCTCGGGCCCGGAGTTTTGATGAGGGCCCGGATTTTTAACAGAAACTAAAATTTCAGCCAGTACTTTTCAACAAAAAATTCAATATCTAGTTACATCATACTAACTAGAATAGCGAAAATTCTAAGCTCCTGCATATTTGATATCAAATATATATGTGTACCAATTCAGAAGATCAGACTAGGGCGGGCATAGCGTTGTTGTTACATCGACTACCATGTACGCAGCTCACCTAGGTTAGATTCCTAACCCCACACGTAGGAATGGAGAATTTTTTAAAGAAAATTTGCTAACCTGAATGAAGAAGCGAAGCGGCCCTAAGGTTAAACTTTCTATAATCGAAAAAAAATCAGACCAGGAGTAAAAAATAAATGATTTGATTAGAAGTCATGAGGTTGTCTTTAAATTTCGTCAATATGAAATGGATTTTTTTTTTGATTTATTGAATTTCCTGTCTTCGCAACTGCTGGATTATTATCGAAAGTAATTATTAGAAAGAAAAATATAACTTCTCAACCTTCTATATAGAGATGCCATATCGGTTTTTGGAGGCGAATTCCGGGTCTTTGTTCAGATAATTCGGATTTCTCCCGGAAGAATGCAATTTTGCAATTTTTTCTTCAGCATCATTTTATAGCACACAGTCATCATAAATATCATCCTCAGGTTGCAGACGCTAATCGATAAGTAGGGTCCTTCGGTGTTGGCCAATATATTTAAAGGGCGAACACGAAATTATTGCGACACCGAAAATGTCATGCCAATTTCCTTATAATGTTTAAATTCAAACCAAAATTTTAGGGTAGTTGTATACATATATTTACTTCAAAAATCAAAAGAAAAGTTAATCGATGGAGCCTTGAGTGTAAAATTGAACGCATTTTCGCTTGATGCCCTCCATCAAAGTCTTTACAGTGTCATCCGGTACCAGTTTCTCAGTTTTTTTTCCGTTTTCTTAACATGTCCTTCTCGTCTTTGACTGTCTTCTTGCTATTCCGAAGTTCCCGCTTCATCATTGCCCAGTACTGCTCCACCGGGCGCAGCTCCGGACAGTTTGGCGGATTCATGTCCTTTGGAACAAAATGGTCAGAATTGACCTCATACCACTCCAGGACACTTTTAGAATAGTGGCATGATGCCAAATCTGGCCCAAAATAGCGGAGCTTCGTTGTGCTGCTGCAAGAACGGAAAAAGGCGCTTCCCGAGGCACTCAGATTTGTAGATCTCGCCATTTACTGTGCCCTTTGTCACGAAAGGCTCACTCCTCAGTCCACAAGAGCCGATGGCCTGCCAAATGAGATATTTGGAGGCGAACTTCGACATTTTCTTCTTCTTAAATTTGTCGTACACATAGAACTTGCTCTTGCCGGTGAAAAACTCCAACCCCGGAATTTGCTTAAAATCGGCTTTTACATACGTTTCGTCGTCCATCACACAGCAGCCATATTTTGTCAGCATCTTCTCGTAGAGCTTCCGTGCCCGAGTTTTAGCCGTCGATTGTTGCAGCTCATCGCAGTTTGAGAAGTTCTGTACCTTGTATGTATGTAGTCCAGCTCTTTTCTTTGCATTCTGGACGTAGCTCTGCGACATGCCGATCTTTTTAGCCAAATCACGGCTTGAGACGTTGGAATTTACTTTAATCATCCACTTCACCTTTCCCTCCGTCTTTTTGTTCTCCGGTCCCGGTTTTCTTCCAGCTCCTTTGCCGTGGGCCAACGTCAACCGCTCCTGAAACCGCTTTAACACTCTGGAGACGGTTGAATGGTGAATGTTCAACATTTTTCCCAACTGCCGGTGCGACAGGTCAGGAAATTCCAGGTGTTTGGAAAGAATTTGTTATCTCGACTAGCGTTGGTGCACCTCCATTTTCGTTGAATCGAAAAACGCGACTTCGAGTTTGACAGCATGTAAACAATACACATCAATGAGAAAGTGTGCAAAATTTGGTTGATTTTTACCCAATGGTAAAACAGTTATGCCCTGTTGAATGTGTCGCAATAATTTCGTGTTCGCCCTTTAAAAAGTGTTAACCACCATTTGGGATCAGATTTACTTTACCCCAGAGGACCTGCACTTCAATGGATCAATGGATTATATGCTCCTCACAAAGATGCTCGAAAGACACTGAAGTGTGATTTTACGTCCCGTGTTTGTTTATTGTAGAGCAGAGCAAAGTTTGCTCGAGTTATCCTTCACAGCGAAAGTGGTTGGTGCTTTTTGATTTGTTTTATGGATATTCAAGGATGTGAAGTACTACCCCCACTAAATCAACAAAACTGTTCACAAATGCAAAAAAATACACTTAAATGCTCTACCACAGCATTACACTCTGCGGTAAATGTGAAGAATATATGATATATTTTGTGCTACGAGCTACATAAGAAATAAAGCAGAGCTTATTAAGCTTTTATGAATGTTTTCGAAACCAGCATAGCGTAAAATCCAACCACAACCCTTATTTGAAATTTGATTCATGTTTTGCCCATTTTTTATTTTTACATGGATTTTTTAAAATTTTGTTAAAATTTCGTTGATCAATTTTTTCAGCTGTTTTTGGGCGACTTAGTGGAATGTTATATTAAACACTTTTCTTTTTTGATATTTTATTTATACTGGTCTTCGATTTTCTCGCACAGACAGCTCCTTAATTAATAATAATTCTATGTTTAAAGGTAGTCTTAGTAATGTTAAAATCATACTTCTCTGCTACATCATTAAAATTACGACAGTATACATTGAACGGATTGTTTTGAGAAAAAAGAGTACGATACATCGGTAACCGAAAGAAATCAGTTCGTCTGGTGGGTCTAGGTGGTACGTTGAATCGGAGCTGGCTCAGCAACTCCGGGCTATCTATATTGTTTCCCAGAAGTTCGAATACGAAGAGCCGTTGCAGCATTATCATCCGACTTGCAAGAGTTGGCAAACGTAGAAAATTGCATCGATGTTCATAGGGCGGTAGACGAATAGGATCAGTCCAAGGTAGTAACCGCAGAGCGTAACGAACAAAGTGACGCTGAAATCGTTCGATGCGATTGATTTGAACAGCATGATAGGGTGCCCACACAAGCACGCCGTACTCCAGGATGCTACGCACGAGTGCACAAAAGAGCGTTTGTAGGCAATAAATATCGCTGGATTGCTGCGTGTTTCGTTTAATGAATCCCAGCACGGCATAGGCCTTGGCTGTAGTCATTGCAATGTGCTGCGCAAAATTTAGTTTGTTATTGAGGAGAATGCCTAGGCACTTTATCGTATTTCTGCCATTCTATAATCGAATGTCAGGACGTGCCTGTTTCGACAGAACGATATCACATTCCACTTGTGCACATTTACTTCCATCCCGTTATGAGTACACCAATTTAGCAGCATATCAATATCGGCTTGAATAGCACAGCAATCGACTGCCGACGCAATTACACGGAAAAATTTCCGATCATCAGCAAACATATACTTAGAAGACTGTATAGCGGAGCATAAATCGTTTACGAATAAAATAAACAGTAGCGGGCCCAAATGAATTCCCTGAGGCACGCCCGACTCTATCACAAACGGAGATGATTTCGTTTCATCAATGCGCACAAACGCACTACGTTCGGTGAGGTATGACATTATCCACTGTGTCAGCCACTCAGGAAGTCCCATTCGCCCAAATTTGGCCACGATTAACAAATGAGGCACCCCATCGAACGCTTTTGCAAAAACAAAGGGGGCTCTTCACCCCCAGAAAGGTCTCCGGACCGGTTGACGACGATTATCGAAGTACTCTTCCCGTCTCGAGCCACAAGCCCCTGGCCACCTGCACTACTAGACAGTGCGGGCACGGCCGAAATGGTGGCTCCGGTGACGAACGAAGAACTACTCGCAGTGGCTAATTTCCTAGCAATGAATAAAGCTCCAGGGCCGGATGGAGTTCCAAACAGCGCTCTCAAGGTAGCGATCATAGCGAACCCGAACATGTTCAGGCTAGCTATGCAGAGATGCCTTGACGAGTGCCGTTTCCCCGATAGACGGAAAAGGCAAAAAATGGTGTTGTTGCCGAAGCCTGGGAAGCCGCCAGGCGACCCATCGGCGTACAGACCAATCTGTCTGATCGACACGACTGGCAAATTGCTTGAGAGGATCATCCTCAACAGGCTAACCCTGTACGCAGAAGATACGGACGGCCTGTCAAGCAACCAGTTTGGCTTTCGGAAGGGTAAGTCCACGGTGGACGCTATCAACTCAGTGATAAAGACTGCCGAGATAGCGATCCAACGAAAAAGGCGAGGCATTCGATACTGTGCGTTAGTGACACTTGAAGTGAAGAACGCATTCAACAGCGCAAGCTGGGATGCCATCGCGCTCTCGTTACACCGGCTTAGCCTACCGGTGGGTCTGTACCGGATCCTGGAAAGCTACTTCCAGAACCGCGTACTGCTATAGGAGTCCGATGTCGGTCAGAAAAGGGTTCTGGTTACCGCCGGAGTCCCGTGGGGCTCGATCCTAGGCCCGGTGCTATGGAACCTTATGCATGACGGGGTTCTTAGACTGAAGTTCCCTCCTGGGGTCAAGATCGTCGGCTTTGCTGACGACGTAACCTTGGAGGTCTATGGGGAGTCAATCCCTGAGGTAGAACTAACCGCAGAACACGCGATCAACACGGTGGAGGAATGGATGAGCGCGAGAGGCCTGGAGCTCGCTAATCATAATACGGAGGTAGTTATCGTCAACAACCGCAAGTCGGCACAACATGCAGTTATCCATGTGGGAGAAGTCACGATCACTTCACAGCGATGTCTGAAGTCTCTCGGAGTCATTATAGACGACAAGCTGACCTTCGGCAGCCACGTCGACTATACATGCAAGAGAGCGTCGACTGCTGTTGCGGCACTATCGAGGATGATGTCCCAACAGCTCAAAGGTGTGCGCCAGTAGACGTAGGCTACTGGCAGGCGTTACCGTATCTATCCTCAGGTACGGCGGTCCGTCATGGTCAAGAGCACTGAGGGTAACCAGTTACCTACGGAAATTGGAGAGCACCTACCGCGTGATGTGCCTTAGAGTGATATCTGCCTACCGCACGGTATCACACGATGCATCCTGCGTGATAGCGAGCATGATTCCAGTCAGGCTGGTCATCCGGGAAGATGAGGAGTGCTTCGAGCTACGTGGAAATAGAGGAGCCCGCGAGCGCACCAGGGTGACCTCGGTCGCCAGATGGCAGCGTGAGTGGGATAACTCCTCGAAAGGTAGGTGGACCCACCGGCTGATACCTAGCATATCGAGCTGGGTGGGCAGACCCCATGGGGAAGTTCACTTCCATCTGACACAATTCCTGTCAGGCCATGGCCGCTTCCGACAGTACCTCCACAGGTTCGGGAACGCGGAGGTCCCCGCCTGCCCGGACTGCTCAAGTGCAGACGAAACTTCCGAACACATACTGTTCGTATGTCCTCGTTTCGACGTCGAAAGAAGAGGCTGTGGCTGGGACACAACCCCTGATACCCTTATTCAGCGGATGTGTCAATCGGTGGAGAAGTGGAACGCAGTCTCGACTGGAACCACCCAGATTGCCTGTAGGCTACAGGAAATTTGGCGCACCGAGGGGCACGACTAACTTGTGATTGATTATTTGAAGCGAATAAGGCCGAGCGCAGAAAAAGTGAGTGAATGGTCAGTTCATGCTGAGGCAGGTTTGGCGCAGCGACTGGCAACCGCGTAAGGGGTAAACCTAGCCACCCCGAAGCAAGGCAGAAGAGCGAGTGTATAGGCGTATATGTGGACTGCCTCATGCCAAGATGGGAGGGTAGTAGCATAGTATGTTGGGACTTAGCTATCGATGCCTCGTGGCGTGGCAGAGGAGCGAAAGGGTGAGCATCCAAGTCAGTCTCACACGGTCAGTCTCACACGGCACAAAAGTCAGCCTCACATGGTATGTTAGAGGTGAGTACAAAAGTCAGCCTCACAAGATATGAAAAAGGTGAGCACACAAGTAAGCCTCTCAGAAGTGGGGCCTAAGAAAAATGTCCCACATGGGACGCCAGAGGGAGCGACAGGGGTGTAATAGAGTGGCACGATCGAGAGTGAACCAGGTGATAGGGTGAGCATCCAAGTCAGCCTCACATGGTATGTTAGAGGCGAGCACAAAAGTAAGCCTAGCAAGAAATGAAAAAGGTGAGCATACAAGTCAGCCTCGCAAGGAACGAAAAAGGTGAGCACAAAAGTAAGCCTCATGTGGAGTGTTTGAGAGTGAATCAAGGTGTGACAGAGAGAGCACCCAAGTAAGCCTCATACAGGACGTATGAACGCGTGAGCGAGTGTGAATGAGTACGTCAAGTACAGCCATCCCCCCAAAAGTAATACCGAGAGGTAGACACTGGGGGGAACAATGGCGGAGCCCAATGGAGTTTGGTCGGTATTAATGGCTGCGTCACCATTCGAGCCTGACACACCCCCAGTACACCCCGTGTGGTAGCTTGGCATCAACTAATAGCACGTATACTGGGCTAGTACGTAAATGTATTCTCCATTAAAAAAAGGGTTTATATGTTGCAGATAGAGAAAATTCATAAATTTTCTGCTTTTCCTACACAATTTTACAAAAGCTTCTTATACAACTGTTCCTAATAAATGTAAATTATAAAGTTTTTGAAATTTTTTAATAGAAATGCCGTGTTGGGAATTTGAGTAACGGTAGGTTATCGAAAAGTTTCACAAAAAAGAAAATTCCAGTAATGATAATGATTTTTCCTAGCGGGTTTCGAGAGTTTTTTATTTGTTCTTTGGCATTAGGATTAGGGATGATAATTCAGATCCAAGATACTACTGGGAAGTCACTTTTAGAAAAAGTCGATATCGAAGTAAAGTTTGAACTATGCACGCATGCACTTCAAAGGTAGTGAGATATCAAGAGCTGAAATTTCAGTGCTTAGTTCTCAGCCGTGTTGGGAATTTGAGTAAACGCTATTGAGTATGAACTTCAAATCCATTCGAAAATTTGCTTTTTGAATTTTTTGACTTAGCACAACATATATAACCCCTTCAGGAAAATTCAGTTTTCCCTACACAATGCATTGATTGAAGAAATTATATATGTCATTAACGGAGCATTAGCAATATTTTTTTTATAAAACATTAATTATCTAAGCAAGCTTCAATTACAACACATTTATCCAATATTTAAATTCGTTTCTGTACCAAGTCAGATTGTTCCATCTCTTTTCCCTTACTTCTTTTACAAATTCATCTATTCTACCTTCGCCAGTTGCTTTTAAGTTGTAGTTTATACCTTCTGCTACCAACCACAATGCTACTTTCCTTTGAAATTGGTTTGTTTCGATGCTCATGCCTAACACTTCTTCTGGGTCCCTAATGAGAATTTTTAATTTTTCTATTACCGTTCTTTGAATCCACTTCCATACTGTTTCACTACTATTGCAGTGTTTGATTCGGTGTTTCAAAGTGTCTAATTTTCCGCAATTATCACAGGTATTACTATCTGATCCTCTTACTTTATTGTAAAATAGCTTTGCTTTTGTTGGAACAATAGCATTGAACATCAGGAACAATGTGTGCTTTTCGCGTGTAGCAATGAATCGCTGGTCCAAATTTTTATACTCCATGGTAGATCGGGAATCTCGTTTGATAATTTTGGTACAATATTTTGTCGGCTCAGAAAATAGTTATAGATTTTTTTGCTAGTTGTTATATCAGCGAAGCCTTCAATGTCCTCAATTTCGCGAATCCATTGTCTTGCATTACGTGTAAGCAAGCGGTTATGCTGCTGGGAGATTATAAAACTGTCTTTTCCATTGGTTAGATTTCCGAAGAGTATGTTTTTTATAAACAGGGATTTCATTTTGCTTTCCGCATCAATAAGGGAGAGACCACCTTTATTAATCTCCAGATAAAGTTGTGTCAGACTGACTCTGAAGAGCCCAATGCCTTTAAATATAAAATTTCTGCACATAGTTTTGATCTTCGCTATATGAGAATTGTTCGGAGGGTTGACTTGCGATAAGTACCAAGTTTTTGATAGAATTAAATAATTTAATATCCATGTTCGTTGAAAAATGTTCAAATGTCTTTTGAGATGAATCGATATTAGGTACTGTATTGTGGTCAATAGTTTTGAATAGTTGCTATTCGACTGTGTCAGCAAAGTTTTGGTACAGCTCTATTCCTAGAATCTTCAATGAATCACATTCTCTGAGTAAATGTGGACCTGAGATGCAGTTGTTAAATCGCATGAATGCAGATTTTTTAGAGTTCAATTTAATTGTAGCATATATGCTAAAATAATTGATAAGCTCCAGTACTGTATCAAATTCGGCATCGGTCCGTATGAAGACATTAATGTCATCTGCATACGCAATAACTTTAATGAAACTATTGTCTATGAAGCAACCTTTAACGCCATCGTACAGCATTCTGATCAAGGGTTCGATATATAAAACAAATAGGGCCATGCTTAATGGGCAGCCTTGTCTCACTGAGGAAGAAATGTTTATTCTATTGGTCAAAAATCCATTAAAAAGTATCATGGATAAAGCCTTTTTGTAAAGGTTTCGTATGCAATTCACAAATATCTCGGGCAATCCGAACTTTTCTAACACTAGCCATAAGAAATTGTGATCAACGCGATCAAAAGCTTTCTCAATATCCAAACTGATCAGAAGGCCCTTGAAGCGCTTTGATCGAGTGGCGCTTACTGTTATTTTTCGTAACAATCTTATGTTTGAGATGCATGATTTATTCGGAATACAGGCTGCTTGTCCCGGGTCAAAAAGACTATCTAATGTTGGTTGCAGTCTGTTTGTTAATATTTTAGAGAAGAGTTTGTAATCGCAATTCAGCATGCTAATTGGTCTTTTGTCGTTCAAGTCAATTGAATGATCTTTTTTTGGTATCAACGTGATTACGCCTTCAACAAATGATGGTGGTTGTTGAAAACAGCCATACTAGCAGCACTGTAAACGATGGTGAAGTTTCTGAGGCTCCACGGCATCGAGAACTGTCATCGCTGAAACCCAGCAAAAGGGAAAAATAAGAATAAGGATAATAGGTTGATGTGTTAGGCGTGCGAACGAAGTTTAGTTGAAAACCCATTTCTCCGGTACCGAATTGGCCTTGTGCATCTCAGAGTGACCAAGTGGCCAACTGGCTATACTGCCCTAGTAATTCCGGGAGCGATCAACGATCGGATTGGATCGTATTTCTCTATTGTTAACTGTACGGTAAGCGTTGCATTGCTAACATATATTCTTGGTTAACTTGGTTAATTAGTTAACCACCGACAAATCGACACCGTAGAAATTCCATAATATGTACTCAATTTAATAGGTCCGGGCCAAGATCTGAAGGTCGAGTCTGTCCTAAAACCTTCTAGAATTAGGATTGAAACACGCAGTTGTGAATTAGCACTTTAAGTGAAATATTTGGGTGGTTCATCTTCACACGGCTCAGGAAGAGTTCTCAAACTATCCAAATACGAATTGTATGTGGACACTACAGATAAATACTGAATGTAAGGTAAATTAATTAACGTTGAATTAAAACTAATGAAATCAATAAATTTCAGCTTAAAGCTGCTTATACCTTTGAGTTGCTGCAAGAATTTGTTTATTTGCCCACCATACCAGACAGTTTGAACAAACTTTAAGATTCATTGCTGAATCTGCCACTGCATAGTGAGCAGTAGGAAGTTCTGCGAAGTAAGCAGTAATATGAATTCTACCCGAGCGTGTGGAAAATGCCACTCCGATGGCCTTGTGAGCCGAATGGTTGGATGCGATATGTGCGACGTCTGGTTTCATGTCGTATGTGCTGGTGTGACGGACGAGATCCCGGATCCAAACAAAAGTTGGCGCTGTGAGCAATGCCTTCACGATGAGGTGACGGAAGTGGCCAGCAATGCTACTCGGAAAAGCACGAAGACGTCAAGCAGTGTCAATGCCCGGCGGGTTGAGTTGGCTCTGAAGCTGTTTGAAGAGGAACAAGCTTTGCTGAAGAGGAATCGAGCAGAGGAAGATGAATTGCGCAGGAAGGCAGAAGAAGTACAGAAAAGGAGAGCGGAGGAAGATGCTATGCTGCTTAAGCAGAAACATGAACTGCTGCAGTCTATGGAAGACGGAACCGGAAGCATTAGAAGTGTGATTAGCAGTAGAGCAAGCCGAAAGATGGTGCAGTCGTGGCTCGGTGGTGGAGATTTACCAGCAGCTGAGAAGCCACAGCCATCTGAAAGAGTAGCTCAGCCATTCATTATTCCTGCATCCGGAACAATAGTAGCTGAGATTCCTTCGACGTCGGGTCTGCAGTCTGGTACCGTCGCTCTCCTCAGCAAGAAGGGTGCGGAACACATTATCATTCCTAAATCGACGTCAACACCAAACACATCGATAGGTTCAACAATAGTTAATCCTCATACATCGGTTTCTTTACCCAATATGTCACTTCAAACGGCAACTAGTTCGTCGTATGCAAATTGGGATGGGTATTATCCCAGAGTAACCATTAGTTCATCGTCCGCAATTCCGACGAAATGTGAAATACTTTCAAATGCAACGAAAGTCTCGCAAACGAATATTCCTCCCTGGAGCTTTGGTGTTCCCCTAGTGGTACCCCCGTCAAGTTGCGGCAACTATACCAGTATGTTGCCTTTGATATTCACTACCGATTCTCAAATTCCGTTGGCATCTAGATACGAAAGCAATTCCGCGGCACAGATACAACCAGCCAATACATCCGCTCTACAATATGTATCAGCTCCTTCTTCCGGATATGTGCCAAGTATACTTACAGCGAATACTCAACCGACACCGGGCGTGGGTTGCCCGAGTCAGGGGAATCAACGTACGATTGTCTCACTAGTACCATCCATATCCGTTCCAGTGACTTCGGCAGGAGTTTATGAACAACCTGCTCCCCGAATCACCAATGTTTTGAACCAAGTGGGTATGTCAACTAACGACTCGGAACAGCAGCATGTGGGTGGATCGCACAATCCTGTGCCATCTGACCAGCCTCGGTTATATGAACAAGCGCCTTCTGGTGTACAAATAGCCGCACGACATGTGATGGCACGTGATTTGCCGACATTCTCCGGGGACCCACAAGAATGGCCGATGTTTTCCAGTTCGTTTTACAACTCAACCGTTGCCTGTGGGTATTCGGACGCGGAAAATCTGGCCAGATTGCAGCGCTGCTTGAAGGGTCATGCGTTTGAGTCTGTGAAGAGCCGTCTATTGTTGCCTCAGTCGGTGCCACACGTGATGGAGACACTACAAATGCTGTACGGAAGACCGGAAATCTTGATACACTCCCTATTGCAGAAGTTACGAAGCGTTCCACCACCAAAAGCGGAGAACTTGCAATCGATTATCTCCTACGGATTGGCCGTACGCAATCTCGTCGATCACATGTACGTTGCAAATCTGGTGGAACACTTACGCAATCCGATGCTGGTGCACGAGTTGGTGGAGAAACTTCCACCACAGATGCGAATGCAGTGGTCCTGGTACAAGCGAACAAATGCGAACGTCAACTTGGCGACGTTTGGTGATTTCATGTCGGAGCTGGTAAAGACAGCGTCAGACGTAACGATACCTGGAGATACTTCTGTACAGCAAACCAAGTCGGCCAATGCCGGACGAGAGCAACAGAAGCTGTACATTCACGCCGAAGCAGAGAGTGGCCAAACAGCAGTAACTACGATGGCGAATAAACCGTCACATTCGAGCGAATTAGAAGCTACGAGGAGATTATGCGCTTATTGTTCGGAAGACGGTCATGAAGCATCGCGATGCCCCCAGTTCAGGGCTTTAGATCTCGACGGGAGATGGAAGGCCATACGGTCGAAGGGACTCTGCAGGACGTGTTTGATTCCGCATCGTAAGTGGCCGTGTCGTTCAGGCAAAGAATGCGGAATAGATGGCTGCCGTTTTCGTCATCATGTTCTATTACATACTCGAGCAGTGACGGGGTCGGCCGTTGATCATCAAACGTCCAGCGAAAATGTAGCGCGCCAGAACCATCACTGTGGGTCAAACCTGTCCCTATTTCGTTATCTGCCTGTCACGCTCGAAGGAAATGGAAGGAAGGTAGACACGTTCGCGTTTCTCGATGACGGATGTGAATCTACATTGATGGAAGCCGGCCTTGCAGAAGAGCTGGGCATCGACGGCCCCAAGGAATCTCTCTGCCTCGCTTGGACTGGTAATATATCCCGCGAAGAGAGAGGTTCGCAGCGAATTTCGGTGGCTATTTCAGGAACTGGTCTTAAGAGTAAATTCCAGTTGAATAATGTGCGTACTGTACGGAGGCTGAAGCTTCAAGGTCAGTCCTTCCAGTACTCCGAGATTCAAAAGACTTATCCACATCTTAGAGGTTTGCCGCTGAATAGCTACTCTGACGCAGTACCGAGAATAATTATAGGTATCGAACACGCACAATTGCTCACTACACTAAAGGTACGAGAAGGCCAAATTAACGAACCAGTTGCTGCCAAGACGCGACTAGGTTGGTGCGTGTACGGTAAACAGACCGGCGGTAGCAGTTCTGTTACACGGTTGCACGTTCACTCGGAGGAGATCGGAAACCGGGAACTGCACAGTCTCATGAAACAGTATTACTACATAGAGGAGGCAGCAGTGGCTACACCACTAGAATCGGAGGATGACAAACGAGCTCGCAAGATCCTGGAGAGCACTACGCGAAGAGTTGACGGTGGATTTGAAACAGGTCTTCTGTGGAAGTATGAGCGGCCACTATTCCCTAACAGCTATCCTCTTGCGCTCCGCAGAATGCAATCGTTGGAGAAGCGACTCTCAAAGGAACCAGGTCTTCGAGAGCGTGTAAATGCCCTGATAGCAGAATACGAGTCGAAAGGGTACGCCCACCGGATTACACAAGAGGAGGTGGAATCTACGAATACTGATCGCGTATGGTACCTGCCACTTGGGATAGTGAGAAACTCGAAGAAACCGGAGAAAATCCGTCTGATTTGGGATGCAGCCGCGCGAGTGAATGGTGTTTCGTTCAATGATATGCTCCTGAAAGGGCCAGATATGTTGACGTCACTATTTACAGTATTACTGCGATTCCGTCAGAAACCAGTCGCAATATGTGGAGACATTCGAGAAATGTTCCACCAAATCCGGATCATCTCGAAGGATAAGCAGTCGCAACGGTTCCTTTATCGAGAGCAACCTGAACAGTCACCGCAGGTCTTCGTTATGGACGTAGCAACGTTTGGTGCAACGTGCTCCCCATGTTCCGCACAATACGTCAAGAACACAAATGCACAAGACTTCGCTTTACAATTCCCAAGGGCTACCGAAGCGATTATCAAGGCCCACTACGTTGATGACTACCTGGACAGCGTAGACACGATTGACGAAGCGGTTCAACAAGTGAAAGAAGTGAAGTACGTACATGCTCAAGGAGGATTTGACATTCGAAACTTCTCGTCCAATTCTTCTGAGGTATTGTTACGTCTAGGTGAGACTAAGAACGTGCATGACAAATCGATGAATTTGGATAAAATCGCGGATGTGGAGCGCATCCTAGGAATGGTGTGGAAACCTGTTGGAGACGTTTTCACTTTCGACACCCCCTTGAATAATGATCTTGGGAAGCCGTTGGTGGAAGGAGTTGCACCTACGAAACGACAAGTATTGAGGCTCGTTATGTCGCTGTTTGACCCTAACGGATTCATTGCCCACTTTATAGTCCATGGCAAAATTCTCATGCAGCACATCTGGAGATCTGGTACGGACTGGGATGAAAAGATTGTTGACGATCTACACGATTTGTGGAACAACTGGACGCACCTTTTGAAACGGTTAGGCGAAGTCGAGGTTCCTCGATGTTTTTTCGGCAAGGCAAGTAGTAAATTGCACAGCGGAATACAACTTCACGTATTTGTCGATGCGAGCGAATTGGCATACGCTTGTGTTGCGTATCTGCGGATCGTCCAAGAGGAGAAGGTGCGATGTGTTCTTGTTGCTGCAAAGACGAAAGTAGCACCGCTAAAGTCACTATCCATTCCTCGCCTAGAGCTACAAGCTGGACTAATCGGTTGTCGATTAATGGAGAATATCTGCACAGCATTAGAAATCCCCATCGAAAAGCGGTTCGTGTGGACAGATTCCAGAACAGTACTATCCTGGATTCGATCGGATAGCCGTCGCTATCACCCGTACGTCGGTTTTCGAGTCGGCGAAATTTTAAATGTATCTACCGTAAATGAATGGTATTATGTTCCATCTAAGCAGAACGTAGCTGATGATGCAACGAAGTGGGGTGCCGGACCCAGTTTTAGCCCGCAAAGCCGCTGGTACACTAGTCAGAGCTTTCTCTACCATACGGAGAATGAATGGCCAGAACAACCAGCTAAGCAATGGACGACAGACGAAGAATTACGTGTTGTGTTTCAACATCATCAAGAAATACCGTCAAAATTGATCGACGTGAACAGGTTCTCGAATTGGTCTCGCATGCTACGGGCGACAGCTTATTTGCTGAGAGCAGTGAGGCTTTTCCGAAAAGACAAACAGTTAGGGCCACTGACTAGAGAGGAGTTGCAACAGGCAGAGAACTTGCTGTGGCGGCAGGTGCAGTTTGATGCTTTTCCGGATGAGTATTGTGTGCTCGAGTTCAACAAGGCGAACCCAGAGCAGGAGATGAAGCGAATCGATAAAAGTAGTCCACTGTATGTGCAGTCACCGTACATGGATGAGCAGGGTGTGATAAGAATGAATAGCAGGATTGGTGCAGCACCCACCGTTTCTTTCGGATCAAAATTTCCGATTCTATTGCCGAAAGATCACAAAATGACAGCTCTTCTCGTTGACAACTACCACCGACGTTTCAAACACCAGAACAGTGAGACGGTGTTCAATGAGATTCGTCAGCAATTTCGGATACCACAGCTACGTCCTCTAATACAACGTATAGCCAGAAACTGTCTCCACTGCAAGGTTTGCAAAGCAACACCAAAACCACCAATGATGGCACCACTTCCGAAGGTTCGTTTGACACCCTACATACGGGCCTTTAGTTACACCGGAGTCGACTACTTCGGCCCAATCCAAGTAAAGCAGGGTCGAAGTTTGGTGAAGCGCTGGGTCGCACTCTTTACGTGCCTCACAACGAGGGCCGTTCATATGGAAATAGTACACAGCCTCTCCACTCAATCCTGCGTGATGGCGATTCGCAGATTCGTTGCTCGCCGAGGATCTCCATCTGACTTCTACTCAGACAACGGCACATGCTTCCGGGGAGCCAGCAACCTATTGACACAGCAGATTGAAACCATCCATGAGGGTTGCGCAGTGACGTTCACCAATACACGAACAAGCTGGCACTTCAATCCTCCAGCTGCGCCACACATGGGTGGACCCTGGGAACGGATGGTGCGTTCAGTGAAGGCAGCAATGGGTGCCCTCTCAGAACATCATCGTCATCCAAGCGATGAGGTCCTGGAGACTGTTGTACTGGAAGCCGAGTCGATCGTCAACTCACGACCGCTAACATACGTTCCACTCGACGACGTCGATCAAGAAGCACTAACACCGAACCACTTTCTGTTGTACGGGACAACTGGTATAGTGCAACCGAAGACACCATTGATGGGTGATGGAGTGACTCTGCGTGATAGTTGGAAGCTGACCCAGAGTCTGGTAGATAAGTTTTAGAAACGCTGGATACGTGAATACCTACCTACGTTAGCAAGACGAACGAAGTGGTACGAGCCTGTGAAGCCATTGGAACCTGGAGATTTAGTCATCGTGGTTGACGAAAATAAGCGAAACGGATGGTTGCGCGGTCGTGTAGTCGAGGTCGTGCATGGAAAAGGTGGTCAGGTTCGGAGTGCTGTGGTGCATACCATCAATGGTGTTATTAAACGACCGGTGGTGAAGCTAGCAGTGCTGGATATAAGCGATAATCAGAAGAAACAGCCGGTATCCCCGAATCTCCACGGGAGGGGGAATGTTGAAAACAGCCATACTAGCAGCACTGTAAACGATGGTGAAGTTTCTGAGGCTCCACGGCATCGAGAACTGTCATCGCTGAAACCCAGCAAAAGGGAAAAATAAGAATAAGGATAATAGGTTGATGTGTTAGGCGTGCGAACGAAGTTTAGTTGAAAACCCATTTCTCCGGTACCGAATTGGCCTTGTGCATCTCAGAGTGACCAAGTGGCCAACTGGCTATACTGCCCTAGTAATTCCGGGAGCGATCAACGATCGGATTGGATCGTATTTCTCTATTGTTAACTGTACGGTAAGCGTTGCATTGCTAACATATATTCTTGGTTAACTTGGTTAATTAGTTAACCACCGACAAATCGACACCGTAGAAATTCCATAATATGTACTCAATTTAATAGGTCCGGGCCAAGATCTGAAGGTCGAGTCTGTCCTAAAACCTTCTAGAATTAGGATTGAAACACGCAGTTGTGAATTAGCACTTTAAGTGAAATATTTGGGTGGTTCATCTTCACACGGCTCAGGAAGAGTTCTCAAACTATCCAAATACGAATTGTATGTGGACACTACAGATAAATACTGAATGTAAGGTAAATTAATTAACGTTGAATTAAAACTAATGAAATCAATAAATTTCAGCTTAAAGCTGCTTATACCTTTGAGTTGCTGCAAGAATTTGTTTATTTGCCCACCATACCAGACAGTTTGAACAGTGGTGGTTCACAACCTGACAAGTATGCATTGAACAGCTTCAGTAAATCATTTTGAATTTCTCCGAAAAAGGTCGAGAAAAATTCATAGGTCAATCCATCTGGTCCAGGGCTTTTCTTTCTAGTGGATTGTTTGAGTGCTAATTCAATTTCAGAAAGCTCAATGGGTGCAATCAATTTATCTTTGTTTTCCTGTGAAAGTTGCTTCGTTAGGCAATTCAAAATATTTTCAACCCCAGTATTGTAAGTGTCGTCTTTGGAGAAGATTTCTCTAAAGTGGTTCTTTATAGCGCCTTTTGGATTTCCATCTTCGTACTGTATGTTTGTCCGTTAGCCATAAGATGTTTTTTGTTTTTCCTTCATAATTATTCGTTTCAAAATTTGAAATGTACTTAGTTTTTCATACTCGATTAAATTATTAGTATGCATTATGAGTTTAAAGTTGTTTAGTCTTTTTTGTTCAATATCGATAAGTTTGGATCTTGTGTACGAGATTTCTTCAGATATATCCTCACCTTCACTCTGCTTTGCAGAAATCTCTTTCAAAGAACTATAAAGAAAGCTTTTGGACATAGTAATTTGTCTGTTGGCTTCAAAGGATTTGGATTTGAAAAAACTTTTGACTTTTGGTTTAAAGTGATAATTCCACCATCTTGAGAAGTCGTCATGATATACTCTCCTCTCTCTAACAGTGCGCACTAGTAGCATAAACTCGTTGTAAATGTCCTCGTCTTGTAATAAAGTGGGGTTTATCTTCCAGTAACCCTTTCCCCTTAATGTCACATCTTGAAATTAAATTAGTTTGTAAGTCAATAATAATGTGTGATGATCATAGAATGCCGTGGTTTGTGTGTCATAGTTAGAAACATTGGTCAGGAATGATTCGGGCCCATATATTCTGTCCAATCTCGACATCGACTCGCCTCTGAAGAATGTGTAATGTGTATTTCCTCTTTTCTCCTTACCGATATCGTACAGCCCAAGCCCCGATATTAAATCTTTCAACCCATTGCAGATGTTTTTGACAACGCCGTTAGAGTCATGCTTTAGCAATATCCAATTGAAGTCGCCTAAAATTACGTTTGAGTGATTACCGGACAAATGAGGCATTATATGTTCTGTAAATAATAGATCACGTTCCTTACGAAACTAAGATCCAGAGTGTGCATACACATTGATGAAGTTAATCTCTCCGATACAAACAGAAATTATTCTTTCATTAGGGTTCAACACTACACGTGAAATGTCAATACTTTTTCTAATCAACACCGCTGTTCCTTTATGATCTTCGCTGATATTAACAACAGCGAAGTGAGTCGGTATAAAATCAAAATTTTCAAATGCGACCTCTTGTAAGAAGACAATGTCAATGTCATTGTTCCATATAAAGTCTTTAAGTAAGTTTCTTTTCACTTCCGAGCATATCGCGTTGATGTTAATGGTAGCTAGTTTTCTCGAGTACATTGCTTCTTAATTTAAATGAGACCTATCTTCTTACCTTCTATCCCTTTTAGTTTGCTATTCCTGGTTACCATCTGAAACTTCTGACCTTCTGTCAATTCGCTGTCCTGCTTGCTTTGCTGCGTGTTCAAGGGGATCTCTTCGGCGTCATGGCGGCATTGGTTCTTCTCGTTTCCTCGTTCCCAGTTCCCTCCGATGAGGCTTTGGATCGTTTAATCGTAGCACGCCGGTGTTGCTCACTTATTTCGTCTTCCATGTTCATTACAGCTTGGTGATTCTTATTTCAGGAGGCAAGTTAAATATGCGAACGTATCTGAAAATCCGCGAGGCTTGATCGATCTGCACTCTTGCAGTAAGTCCATCATCGTATCGAAATGTGTAATGCTCGTTGGTTTCCGCGAAGAACGTTTCGAACTTTGGCTCATCTTTGAACTTTACAAAAAATTGTCCTCCATTTTCGTCTTTGTAGATACTATGAATGTCTTCCGCTGCAATCTTCAAGTTGTTTAACGTAAATTTAAGAACCTCGAGGTAGGAAGGAACTTTGCTGTCGGGTCCAAAGACTAATTTCACTGTATTTTTCCGTACACTATTCGCCATTATTGCTCTTTCCTTTTAAAAGAACTCCGCTACTATCGAGAAAGAAAAAGTATATACAATAGTCATAATGGACTATTGTATAGCGTACACTCGTTTTGACTGGAACACTCAGTATCTAGGTCTTCACTGTTCGACTTTCAATCCGAGGATGTATAATTCGTTTGTATTTCTATTTTCTATGCCATTTCTCTGATGCTTTTCCATTAAATTGATTTAACCTTTGAGATTTCTAGCACTGATATTGTCCTATGCTAATTTGAGCGATTCTCTGGGTCCTGCCACTATCCCATGTAATATGTGTTATCAAAAACATCGCGAAGCATCAAGTTCTAAATGTTCTCAATCGATATAATACCCTAAGAAAGCGATAAGAGTTATAAGAAATGTATCATCATACTGTTAAGTGGATTAAAATCGTTTTCTATCTACAACCACTGAACAATTCTAAATTTTCTGGATGGAAGTTGAATACTTATCGGTACAAAAATGTTCATTTGCGCGAACCATCTGAGTGCAAATTTTCTATCATATAACCAGCGATACACTCAAGTTTTTTTTACGCGGTTTTTTTTTGCGCGGTATTTTTTTACGCGGTTTTTTTTACGCGGATTTTGAAATTTACGCGGTTTTCATTTACGCGGATTTTGAAATTTACGCGGTTTTCATTTACGCGGATTTTGAAATTTACGCGGTTTTCATTTACGCGGTTTTTGAAATTTACGCGGTTTTCATTTACGCGGATTTTGAAATTTACGCGGTTTTCATTTACGCGGATTTTGAAATTTACGCGGATTTTGAAATTTACGCGGTTTTCATTTACGCGGATTTTGAAATTTACGCGGTTTTCATTTACGCGGATTTTGAAATTTACGCGGTTTTCATTTACGCGGATTTTGAAATTTACGCGGTTTTCATTTACGCGGTTTTTGAAATTTACGCGGTTTTCATTTACGCGGATTTTGAAATTTACGCGGTTTTCATTTACGCGGATTTTGAAATTTACGCGGTTTTCATTTACGCGGCTTGTATCCCCCGCGTAAAAAAAACCAGAGTGTATACATAACTCCAAGCAATGGCGTAACCAAGAGGAGGCTTTGGAGTTTAAAGCACCCCCCAACAACATAAAAAATGGAATGAACAGAAAAATTTATTGATGCTGACTGAACTCATTCAATATTACAAGAATAATTATCAAATCAGTATATAGATAACCTGTCGTTTTAAACACCATGTTGAACTTTTGAAAAGTTGTGGGGGAATGGGATCATGACCTGTAAGTGACCTATTGGTCTTGATCTTACAGTTGTCTAATCACATCAATATCAAATACCTGCATGAAAACATTCTAATAAAAACTCACCTCCGAATTCTGAAATCAATCATAATTCTTTGATTTTCTATCATATTGAGCTTACTTTTGAAGGGATGTACTGTAATATGGATTACGGTAAATTTTTAATAAGTAGTGAAGTTGGAATTGATTTATTGTCTATGAAACATAGAACTGCTCACCGAAAAATTGGATAACTTTGAACATTTGCTGCACATTTTTTTGGGAATGCGTAGAGTTGAGACGAAAACGTAATAATTATATAAATGTTCAAAAATAGTAATTTAAGGTCAAGATCACATCATTTTGAAACCGCCAATTTCGGAGGTTTAGTATCTTCGATGAATTTTACAACATTCAACAACACATCATTTGATAAAATAGCTTTGGCGTTATATCCTCCAAGAAGTATTTATGGAGAAATTACTCTTCAAACAAATTTAATTCTTGGAAAATGCGCATAGCGTAGTTGGTAAATCGATTGTTTTGTACGCAGCTCACCTGGGTTCGATTCCCAACCTCGCATATAGGATCAAAGATATTTCCAAAAGCGATTTCTTTATCCCGAAAAGAGGCCATCGACCCTATGGTTTAAAGCTCTATAATCAAAATTAAAAAAAAAAAATATTTCGATACTTAATGTCTTCAGAAAAATCTTGGGGAGTGCTATTACAAACAACTTTGTTGAAGATATGAAGGCTCCATGTGTTCAGGGTATCGAAATACTATAGGCTATTTGTATTTAAAATATTGGAAATGTTCCATAAAATGATACATTTTGCGCCACAAATTAACTGACATTGATCCATAGAATATTAACAATGTACAATAAAATACGTCGATATGTTCCATAATATCGACAAAAATGTTCCACGGTATTACAAAATGGAGCAATAAAATGTCAGAAAAGTTCCATAAATTTGATGAAAATGTTTGCTAAATAATTTTTCTTGGTCCATAGAAGATGTAAAAATGAACATTAGAAATGATTCATATATCGAACGTTAAATTATGGTTCAGGGATATTTACAAAACGATCCATAGGAAAAGAAAATGTAAAACGATCCATTAATATGTGCTTATGCACCAGAAAAATTAAATTTAATGAATTCGTGCGAAATTTTTGCTATTCGAACTAATAATAAAGTTTATTACATTTGGTTGTAATGTCAAACTATAACAAACCATGCATACATGCACTGCATATAACTACAACAAACAATGCATACATTATAGTTAAACTTAAGCTTCCGTATCCCACTAGTCAGGTAGCTGACCTTAGCTAACCTGAAATCATTATGGTAACTCTTTAAACGTCAGGGTATTTATGATATTAGAGCGCTGAGACTTATTAGACCACTGATACAGGCTGGCATGAGTCGCAAATACTATCTGAATAACTATCTGAAGCGAAAATGGACACTTTATACACGAACACTGACTAATGTGGCTACGCCACATCGCTTTCTAGTGCACTGTCCGACTTCGCTGCCGCTCAGTCGGCTTTTAACTAGCTATAGCCCCTACGTTTAAGTAAATCGGGCAAACGAGAGGACCACAGATTTGCTTGCAATTCCAGCTACGGGTTAATCAATGCCTCGTCCAACGGATCCTTAGCGGCTTTGCGCCGCTTCGGATCCTTGGCCGCGGATATGCGGCCAAGCCGCATCACACTAGCTCCCAGTATAAGCTCACTTGTTAAAACACTGTCACTGTTATGAGAATTATTAAGCACAACTTATTTTTTCAGTTTACCATAAAATTTCGCATGAATTCATTAAATTTATTTTTTCTAGTGCATGAGCACATATTAATGGATCGTTTTACATTTTCTTTTCCTATGGATCGTTTTGTAAATATCCATGAACCATAATTTAACGTTCGATATATGAATCATTTCTAATGTTCATTTTTACATCTTCTATGGACCAAGAAAAATTATTTAGCAAACATTTTCATCAAATTTATGGAACTTTTTCTGACATTTTATTGCTCCATTTTGTAATACCGTGGAACATTTTTGTCGATATTATGGAACATATCGACGTATTTTATTGTACATTGTTAATATTCTATGGATCAATGTCAGTTAATTTATGGCGCAAAATGTATCATTTTATGGAACATTTCCAATATTTTTATGGGGCATTGGTTGATTTTAATTGCTCTTTTATTACTATTTTAGTGCTCTTTTGCGACCATTTTATGGTTCAATTTTACATAATCTATGGATCAAATCACCCCTTTTTATGGATCATTCACATTGTTTTATGGATTTTCAGTTTTGTTTTATGGAACATGGACAACTTCTTTATGGATCGTTTTACAATTATTTATGGATTATTTTCAATATTTTATATGCAAAAGTACATTTTCCCCTTTGTTACAATTTTTGAAAAACTGATTCCCCATAATTTTAATATTTCAAAGATGACGGTTTCTGAATTATTATGCCAATTGGATAGTAACTTCGATTTTCAACAAACCCCCACCAAACCGAATAACTGGCTACGCCGCTGACGCCAAGTAAGTAGAAACAAAGTCGTTCTACACTTGTCCACAAGAAACTTCATCGAATACTGCCTATCTATTGTAATACATTGAAGATCCGCTTTGATCAGCCCCGCTTTTGTCAGTCGCATATGAAAATATGTTTGATGGGCTCTAGCAGACGAACAAGACTGAATTTGAGTTGATCCTTTCTTGAGCATGTTTTCCTTATCTTAAAGATGAGTAAAAATTTCTGAAGTGGCCCCCCCATTTTTTACAAAGTGGTGAATTTTGCAAAACATGTTTTAATTTTATTGTTTAGGTACCCCTAAACATCTTCGTGAAATATATTGTCGTTATTCGAAATATTTCAAATAGTTTTAGTTAATTGAAAATTTATACACCTTTTTATTATAATATTTTTTACAGCCAAAGCTTAATTTCGAATTACACCAAACTTTACGGGTGATTTGACAAATGTTTAGTCTAGAAAATGTCGAAAAAAGTTTTAACAAATGTTAACTATTTCTACTATTTTTTAAACAATTTTTCAAAAAAATGCGGTTTTGAATGGTTTCTTCACGCGATATTCATACCGTTTAAGTTGTAAAATGAAAGTTCGTAAGAAATTTCACGCGGAATTTCGCGTGGAATTTCACGCGAAAATTTCGCATGGAATTTCACAATGAATTTTCGTGGAATTTTACGCGGAATTTCGGACGGAATTTTGAGAAATTTCACGCGGAATTTCGCATGGACTTTCACACGTATTTTCGCACGGGATTTCGCACGGAATTTAAGTTTGTTTAAAACTTTTTTATTCTTTGGATTAATTGGGCTCCAGTAGAGCGAAGGAGAAGGATCATTTCCTTACCTTCTACTCTTTGGAGTTCCTTTTGAAAGAAAACCGGTTCTAATTGTACTATCGCCTTTAGGTGGAGAATTTCTTCCCACTGAGTTTAACCACTCAGCCCTCAGGTGATGATTAATCCCACTGAGTCTAAAATTCAACAAAACACACTTTTTTTTATTCAATTGGTTTATTTGATAAGGCACGTTTGCATTAGCTTAAAGGTGCCATTTTGTCTTTGTTTTACATTTTGAATTGCTTAAAGCTGTTCGCTCACGAGGCGACAGGACACACGCCACAAAAAATATTCACTATGAATTTTGTTCTACCTATTCCAACGCTGTTGCTGTTGCTAGGAGGTTACACATTTAATATAATTTTGTTTTACATTTCTTATAAAAGAAATGTATAGAATTCGCTAAAACTTTCAAGATTTCTTCCGAGGCCCGGAGGGCCAAGTCTTATATACCAATCGACTCAGCTCGACGGTTTGGGACAATGTCTGTGTGTGTGTGTGTGTATGTAACGGACAAATTCTCATTCGTATTTCTCAGCAATGGCTGAACCGATCTTATCCAAACCAATTTTAAATGAAAGAATAAAAAAAACAGTATGAACGCTATTTGTTTTTGATTCTGATGTTTAGTTTCCAAGATATGAATGTTTGAATGTGTAAAAATGGCGTTTTTTGAAGTTTTTTTAATTATCTGCCGAAATTGACAATATAGATTAACAATTCATATATTTTTAGATAGCTTTAACGAATACCTTTCGAACAAGCTATAGATTGTTGAAATTGGACTATTATCAAAAGATATATTTAACATTAAATGCGGACGAAAGATTATTATCATTTCCCATTGCCAGAAATATGACCAAAAACATGTAATCTATTATTAACGCCTAAACGGCTTATTTTAGGTCAATAGTATCTTCGGAGAATTTAATGGAGGCAATATGCCCTTTCTTTTGGTTTTGTGCTTTTGCTGATTAATCCCCCTATGAGTGAGATATTTTCACAAATTTTCTTGGAAGTGATTATATCGAAATGATGTCTTCAGCAAATTTGTGGCTCTTACTTTTGCGAATAACTTTACTAAAGACCTTAAATATCTATTTTGAATACTTTAAAAGTTATGGCTTGTTGTTTGTTGATTACTCTTTGTCGCCTATTTATTGTTCAATATAGTAATAATCCATTAAAATAAGCTAAACATTATTGCGATAAAACGAATTTTGTAATTCATTTTACTATCTACAACCGCTAGAAATAATCACCGAACACTTCCAAGTTGTCTGGAAGGAACTTGATAACTTATCAATACAAAAATGTTCATTTGTGCGAACCTTCTGACTGAATATCGATTTTAGATCACCGTGAACTTATTTTGGCGGATTTTGATTGATATTTTTCGGTGAAAATGAACGGAGAGAGGTTAATTGTTTTACGTTTCGGCCTACTGTTTCTTTTCAGCCATCATCAGAAATTTACTATATAAAAAAGTATAAAAAATAAGCATTATTACAATTTTCATCACAATAGTTTACAGTCACTTAACACACCTAGCTATTCTACCCTCTATTCCCCATTGGGTTGCTTTTCTGACTACTCTAAATCTGCTGCCTCTCCCTGAACAGCTGTTGTGAGACGTGAGTGTTTTCCTATCGAGTTTAGTTTTTTGAGCAAGCCGTTGTATGTGGTAGAGAACCCCATCGCATCCCGTTGTAGATTAACCGCAGTTTTCTCTCTCAATTTGATGTGGAGAACTTCTGCGTTTAGTCTGTTGCGCTCATTGTTGATTCTTTCGAGAATTTTGGTGCGAGAGAAATCGAAATGGTGCCCAGAGTCATTCGTATGTTGTGTCAACCCTGTTGTTGAAGTGTTTGTTATCACTGACTTCTTATGCTGGGTGAGACGTGCACAGTGCGATTTCACGAAAGGAGCTTTTACGCCTGGAGCAAAGACAGAAAATCCGGATTATAAGCCTAGTCATCGGAGATACTAAACGAACTATGGAGCAACTGAAAAATACGAAAAGATATGTAGAACAATCACTACAAAGGACCGTAAACCAAACTGATTGGGAATCAGTACACAGACTAGTGGAGAAGAAAGCTTCCACCATCTTTACAAGGATGAGGTACACTGAAATTAAGAAGTTGGATAACTTGAAGGCACTAAAAGTAAACGAAATTCGACAAAAAGCAGAGTGGATCGAAAACACAACGGAATGCACTATTCCGAACTATCTGGAACGAACTCTCCTTCTTGGTCCAAACTTCAACATCCAAAACAAAACCAACATCCCTTATGTGAGATTGATTGCCGATGTCGAAAGTGCCATAAGAAACAAACCAAATGCAGATGACATTCGTGCCGAGGTTTCCAACATCGTCACAAACTACATAAGCTACCAGAATCAACCACACACTAAACAGAATTACTGGATATCGTCCAAAGCCGCAAGTTCCTTAAAGAAAACCCGGATATTTACGTAACGAGAGCAGATAAAGGAAACAAAACGGTTATACTGGCATCAACTGAGTACCGTCAGAAAATGGAAGAAATGGTAAACGATACGTCCACGTACACGCTATTGAACGACAATCCTACAAATAAGACACTCAGGAAACTGAATATGATCATCGACCAATGGTGGCAAAACAAATACATTGATACAATGACCAAAAACAGACTGAAAGTATACAATTGCCACCCACCAAGAATATACGGATTACCAAAAATTCATAAGGAAAACCGACCGCCTCGACCTGTAGTCTCAACGGTTAGCTCAGCGACATACAAAATGGCCCAATATCTGTCAAGTATACTTAACCACCTAGTGGGGAAAACGGAGTATCACGTACGGAACAGTTTTGAATTTGCACAAGAACTAACGAAAGTCAAGGTGCCGGATGGATGCGTCATGTATTCACTTGATGTTGTTTCCCTCTATACGAACGTTCCGGTGGATAAAGTGTATGAGTACGTCGGAGAACGATGGAATGAACTGCAACAACACACAACTATTCCGTGGGACAGCTTCAAAGCGGCTATGAAAACCGTACTGGATGCTTCCTTCTTCCAATATGACGGCAAGTTTTATAGACAGGACCACGGTGTACCCATGGGATCACCACTTTCCCCAGTAGTTGCCAACATAGTGATGGAAAAACTAAAACAACTCACAATCGAACGTCTGAAGCTAAGGAACATTAGTTTGACAATATATCGAAGATATGTGGATGACTGTTTTGTGGTAGGTAACGGAGAGGAAATCGATACAGTATTAGGTGAATTTAATAAGTCCCATAGCAGCTTAGTATTCACACTAGAGAAAGAGCAAGAGGGAAGCATGAGATTCCTGGATCTCACTCTATCCAGAGAGGGAGAGAACATCACCAAGATGTGGTTTCCGCAGCAACAAAACGGTCGATACTTAGATTTCACCTCTGAAAGTCCATTCTCCCACAAAAACAACACTGCTATAGCACTTGTAGACAGAGCCTTAAAATTGACCGATGTAGAAAAACGAGAGGAAAGTATAAAGGTAGCGCTAAACATTCTGAGGAATAACAACTATCCCGATCACACCATCAGGAAGATTTTAAAACAGAGAGTAGACAGAATATATAACTCACTACGACACACAGAACAGAAAGCTCTCAATTTTGCATCAATCCCCTACATCCCTTGTCTAAGCGAAAAGGTAGGGAAAACGTTGCGCAAACATGATGTCACGATTGCCTACAAACCTTGCGACAAAATCAAAACAACGGTTTTCACTTAGTTAAAAGACGTCATTCCCAAAATGCAACAAACGAATGTCGTGTACAGCATCCCGTGTGGTGTATGCAAAGACAGGGAGTACGTTGGCCAAACATCGCGAACCCTAGAAAAACGTCTCACCCAGCATAAGAAGTCGGTGATAACAAACACTTCAACAACAGGGTTGACACAACATACGAATGACTCTGGGCACCATTTCGATTTCTCTCGCACCAAAATTCTCGAAAGAATCAACAATGAGCGCAACAGACTAAACGCAGAAGTTCTCCACATCAAATTGAGAGAGAAAACTGCGGTTAATCTACAACGGGATGCGATGGGGTTCTCTATCACATACAACGGCTTGCTCAAAAAACTAAACTCGATAGGAAAACACTCACGTCTCACAACAGCTGTTCAGGGAGAGGCAGCAGATTTAGAGTAGTCAGAAAAGCAACCCAATGGGGAATAGAGGGTAGAATAGCTAGGTGTGTTAAGTGACTGTAAACTATTGTGATGAAAATTGTAATAATGCTTATTTTTTATACTTTTTTATATAGTAAATTTCTGATGATGGCTGAAAAGAAACAGTAGGCCGAAACGTAAAACAATCTCTCCGTTCATTTTCACCGAAAAATATCAATCAAAATCCGCCAAAAAAAAACCTTCTGACTGCAATTTTTCTAATTTATAACCATCGGATCGATCTGAAACATATCGGAAAATGAAAAGCGAAATAAATAACTCCAAGCAACAGCGTAGCCAAGAGAAGTTTTTGGGGTTTACACCATACAACCACCCCCCCCCCCCTCCCCAGCACACCCAAAAAAATATATTGGATTGAAGTTAAAAATTTATTGATGCAGACTGATTTAATTCAATATTACAATAACAATTATCTGATCCGCAGATTGATAACCTGTTGTTGTTAACATCATGAGGACTTTTGATAAATTGTCGGAATGGGGTCCTGATATGTAACTGATCTATTGGTCTTGATTTCACAGTTGTCTAATAGCATCAATATCAAATTCCTGCCTGAAAACATTCCAAAAGAAAATTCCAGAGTTCTGTAATCAATCATAATCCTCAGATTTATTTTCAAATTGAGCTCGTTTTTGTAGAAATGTACTGTAATAAGGGTCTTTATTTAATAGGAAGCGAAGTTAAAATTGATTTAATGTCTATGAAACATAGAACTGCTCACCAAAAAATGCATAACTTTCAACATCGAGTTCGTCGAGATCGGAAAATGTCTGTGTGTGTATGTATGTGTGTGTATGTGTGTATGTAAAAAAAAATGTGACCTCTGTTTCTCAGAGATGGCTGAACCGATTTGCACAAAGTTAGGTACAACCTTCCCATCGGCTGCTATTGAATTTTTTTTTGATTGGACTTCCGGTTCCGGAGTTACGAGTTGAAGAGTGCAATCACACAGCAAATTCCCATATAAACTGAAATGAAAAATTTTCAAAATCAAATTTGTATTTTTGATGCAAAATGACTTAAAAATGCATGAAACATTGAGATGTTTGACAAAAATTGACTTCTTTGGACTTTGGTACATTTTTGTCTTTCTCATATAGAAAGGTTATGCAATCACTCTAAAAATCGTCAATCATACCGGCCCGGAGGGAATATGCGGTGAGGTGTTGCTACTTTAAAATTAAAACTAGTTTAAAATTTCTTTCCAAGTTGAAAATTTTCGGCAGGACCTGGACCTCCCAGATCTTTCTCCATGATCCGCCGCTGGTTTCAAGCGATGTTTCAGTATCACATAGTATCTGAAGATCGTGGCTGTCGATCCATTGTATGTATGTGCAAATCGTACTGAACATGTAATATTCATTTCCACCATTGTATTGAACATAACCAGCCATGGAATCGTAGTCTGGACAAATGAGAAAAGCACAATTGCACCACTAGGTGAATTAAAACAGGGGTGACATTACGCATTTCGAAACGACAGGTTTATTGTATGCAAGCTTGTATGAAAAAATCGATTCGAACTGGTTCCATAATGTCGCCCCAGGTTTTTATTTTGGGAATGCGTCGAGTTGAGACGAAAACGTAATAATCCTCGTCAATAACGAGGATAACACTTTCCGAATGTAGAGAGGAATTTATGAGAAATGACGATTTCAATTCGACTCTAGCAGGTCCTGATCGATTTTGATGAGAATTTAATTTTTGTTGTATGACCAATTATATGTATAGGTCAAATGTTTGAAAACAGTAATTTAAGGTCGAGATAGCATCATTTTGAAACCGCCAATTTCGGAGGTTTAGTATCTTCGATGAGTTTTACAAACGTTAAACAGCGCATAATTTGATAAAATAATTTTGACTGCATATCGTCCAAGAAATATTTATGGTGAATTTTCTCAGGTTAATATTCATGACTACAATAAAGTCTCAACAAATTCGCTAAAGACACGAACTCTGTTACTATTTTCTGAAAAATTAATTCTGCATAATTTTAAAACTTCAAAAATTACGGTTTCGGAATTATGCCGTTTGGATAGTATGATCGATTTTCACCAAACCGAATTTCTGGCTACGCCGCTGATTTCAAGTAAGTAGAAACAAAGTCGTTCTACATTCGTTCAAAAGAAACTTCTTCGAATGCTGAATATCTATTATAACACATTGAAACCCCGATTTTATCAGCCAAATATGAACATATGTTTGATGGGCTCTAGCAGACGAACAAGACTGAATTCGAGTAAATCCTTTCTTGAGCATGTTTTCCTTATCATGAAGATATGCGAAATATGCGAAAATAAAAAGTTCATCATAATCAGAAATAGTTATCAGACTTCATCAAGGGACGAGAAGAATATTTTAACAACTTCAGTTTATTATAAAGAAAAAAAATTGCCCGATTTAGTCAATGTCCCCATTTTGTCACCCTAAAATACACCATGAGACTGATAAAAATGGGACTTTATTGTATGTATTATTCGCTGTGTTTCACATTAATAGGTACATTTCTTTTTTGAAGATTTTTTATTGCATCGAACTATAACCATTTTTAGGTAGTTTTCAAGGGGTTATTTTATAGGCTTCTTCCAAAATTTGGCGAACCTATTCCAATTCGTATACCAATTAATTGGTATACTTAAGGGTTTATATGATGCAGATAGAGAAAATACTGAAATTTTCAGCTTTTTTTCCTACACAATATTACGAAAGCTTATTAAACAATTTTTCCTAATAAGTTTGTGAAAATTTTAAACTATTTGAATTTTTTTTAATAATTTTATTTTTTATTTAACCGTGATTTTTTAATAAATAGTGACCATCGCTTCACAACGTAGTCTATTTTTCATGGCTTGCGGTGAGCACGATCTCTCGAATTGCTGAACTGAAAATTATGGAATAGAAATTAATTTTTAGTATTCTTTACATATTTAACTCGCCGCGCAGCTCTGAACTGTACCCGCTGGTGCCCTAAGACGATTTCGCTAGATTTTCAGAGCACTGTGCACCCAGTGCATTAACGCAAGTGACGGGAGGTTATCGAAAAGTTTCGTGAAAATGAAAATTCCAGTAATGATGATGATTTCCCCAAACGGTTCGTTTTCGTGAGGTTTTTATTTGTTCTTTGGCATTAGGATTAGCGACAATAATTCAAATCAAGGATACTACTGGGAAGTCACCTTTAGAAAAAGTCGATGTCGAAGTAAAATTTGAAACTATGCACGCATGCACTTCAGAGATAGCGAGATATCAGGAGCTGCGATTTCATTTCAACGCTTTTTTGTGAAAAGGGCGATGCTTACAAATGTAAACATAAGGCTTTTTTCATACATGCGAATGAGGGCTTTGAAACGCAACTAATTAACCTAAAAATTTTGATTCTACGATATTGCTTTCTTAAACTACAGCAAAAAATACAATAGGCGAAACTGTATTTTTGTTTGTTTATTTAAAGTTTCGCCCTCCACGCTCCATGCAAACAAACAGGGCGATACTTTTTTTGCTGGCAGTTTAGAGGCGAAACTTTTATTTTCGTATTTTTTAGGATTATCAAGCTGATACTAGCTGTAAATAGTAACAATGATCTCTATTGAAAAAACACGGACGAAATCGGTGGTGTAGAATGGTAGTTATTGTAAAAAAACGTAAGGGCGATACTTTAATGCTGATAGGTGGGACCGCAAAAGTAAACAATCGCCAAAATGGCGATACTATCCTTTTGTCAATTTCAATAGCAAAAACAAATTTTAATTTAATAATTTCAAATACTTTATGAAGTTTTGGGTTTCGATCACTGAATCATGCAATCTAGGATGTAAAAAAACACAATAGTTCCTAAATAGGAAATAAAACTGCTAGTATCGCCCTTTTCAAAAAAAAGCGTTGATTTCTTAGTTCTCAGTCGCGTTGGAAATTTGAGTAAAGTATAAACTTCAAATCGATTCAAAAAAAATTTCGATTTTTTTGGCTCAGTACAATATATAACCCCTTTAGGAAAATTCAGTTTTCCCACCACAATATAGATATTTTATTAATAGAGCATTAACAATAATTCGTTGGTATGTCTATTTCATGGGCCGCTTTCCCATTGATTTGGTTTGAGATTTCTAGCACTGATGTTGTCCTATGCTGATTTGAGCGATTCTCTGAGTCCTGCCACTATCCCATGTAGTATGTGTTATCAAAAACATCGCGAAGCATCAAGTTCTAAATGTTCTCAAACGATATAATATCCGAAGAGTGATAAGAGTTATAAGAAATGTCTCATCACACTGTTAGCTGGATTAAACACGTTTTACATTTCTTACAAAAGAAATGTATAGGATTCGCTCAAACTTTGAAAACTTTTTCCGAGGCCCGGAGGGCCGAGTCTCATATACCAATCGACTCAGCTCGACAAATTGAGACAATGTCTGTATGTGTGTGTGTATGTGTGTATGTATGTATGTACAAAATGTCATGTAATTATCTCAGCAATGGCTGAACCGATCTTAATGAAATTAGTTTCAAATGAAAGGCCTAACGTTGCCATTTGACACTATTATTTTTGATTTTCGATATGTTGTTTGCTTTCTGAGATATGGGCGATTTTGTCAAAACACGACAGGTTTTTTGCAAATAACTTTCGAACAATACATTATTGTCCCACAAATATGCACATAAATACCTGTAAAAATACCTTTCTAACAAGCTATAGAATGTCTATATCTGTGCACGAGCGGCGGAGATATTAACCATCTTGTATTTTTAGTCCTCGCTTACCAATTTCCACTAATTAAAAATCAGATTGTTTCATACAGAGTATTGCTTTACTGGTGTTTTAGGGGCAAAACTAAACCGATTTTGAATATCGGGGTATGAAAACACATCTACGTGATTCGAGGAATTCGATGTTGAGAACATTTTGTGAATAACCTTTATAATAAATGAACTTTTTCTCAAAAATCAATATATAAGTTCACTTTAAAGACAAAATAATGTGTTGATGAAGAAACAGTGAGTTCTTGTATTTATCCCTTGGATTAGGCATTGCGTTCAATCATGAGGTAAATGTTTGATGGTATATCAATACACAGATCAACAAGTAATTTACCTAGTAGTGAGATAAAAGATTTCTAATATAATTATACTTGTGGCGTCACCGAAAGCAACTGTATGGTTGAAGCCCAAAAATCTAGCGAAAATTTATCTCTTTCGCAAGATTTAGGTTATACTGATGGCGCAAAAATTACTACTTACATTATTTATGACAAGAATGTAAGAATCAATATATCATAATAATATACCTATAAAAATAATGTCACTGCATTAACCATCATTTGCCATTCCTCACACGCCGCCCCCCCACATCTCTCTCTCTTTCTCTCTCTCTCTCTCTCTTTCTCTCTCTGTCTCTCTCTCTGTCTCTCTTCTATCGCATCTATCTAGCTATTTCTAAGTTGTGGGATAAGATCTGCCAATCTGAAATATTTATTAATTGTAATTGCGAAGGTTTGAGAAAACAAAACTATTTTTGGTCTGCTGCTACATCAACTCAACTTTAATTCAATTGTATTCAAAGCCTTTATCTACACTATAATTAAGGAAATTCATAGCTATATCAGAAAAATATTTGGCTTAACTGGGTAATATGAAAGTTTGACGATGAAAATTTTCAAAAAATGCATTCCACGTGCGATATTTAAACTATTCGTATCTCTATTGAATTTTGAATGAAATATATGCTCAAAGACTGAAAGCCGAAGCCAGCAGGATTGGACTTGCCATCAACGTTTCGAAGACAAAATACATGAGAGGAAGAGGTTCTAGAGACGACAATGTGAACCTCCCACCCGAGTTCGGATTGACGGTGACGAAATCGAGATGGTCGACGAATTAATGTATTTGGGCTCACTGGTAACCGACGACAACGATAACAGCAGAGAAATTCGTGCCTACTTTGGACTCCGGAGGACGCTCCGGTCGAACAAAATTCGCCGCCGCACGAAGTTGATTATCTACAAGACGCTGATTAGATCGGTGGTCCTCTACGGCCACGAGACCTGGACTATGCTCGTGGAGGACCACGCGCCCTTGGAGTTTTCGAACGAAAGGTGTTGCATACCATCTATGATGGCGTGCAGATGGAAGACGGAACGTTGAGCAGGCGAATGAACCATGAGTTGTATCAGCTGCACATTCGTTGTATTGGTACGAACTTTTATGAAAAATAAAATCAAAGATCAAAGACCAAAAACATCCACAAGTTAGATCCAGGAAAAGAAGTCTCCCAAAGTACCCACTCTCGATGGGGGATGCAACTACAATGTGTCTTCTAACTTCTCGTCGTCCATATTTGGATATACTGAGTAGTTTGAACCATTTCTTTTTCACAGTATTGGTCTGTATAGGACTAATTTATCCATATTTCCTGCACGAGAATTCCGAACGAAACAATATGAAAGCTATAAGGATGAATGGAAAGAGACTGCATTGCAATCAAATGAATGCACGGCTTTTATACTATCGACATAGCCTAGACATTTCACACTATTTTTTAAATGCAAATAAAAACTTTGAAATATCTACCTGTCTCATTCACGAATCGCATTCTCCCTGTCGTTCTCTGTTCAAGGGGCTTGAAAGCACATGTGACCTTGTCTCACTTTACTATATTCAATTGCGCGTTAAAATACTGGACCAGTAAATTCTATTCTGTACATATAACTTTTTTCGGGAATATGCGACCAAAAACCAAAAACTTCGAATTCCAAAGCAAATTGAACGTTCCAGGTGCCTGATAACTAATTAAGGTTCAACAATAAAGTAGAAATACCAGATAATCTTAAAACGACGCCGTCAAGTAAAGAAGCATGAAAACAAAAAGAATAAAACCAAAAAAAGATGGAAGCCCTAGAAAGTCCATTGCATATTTATTAGCCTTTTCTCAAAAACATTTCAAAACTTTCTGATGCAATGGTTCTCAAATTCGTACAATCCGGTTTATTCATTTCCTTTATTCAAAAATGTTTTTAGCTTCAAATATATGACCATTTCATTTTAATTAATTATTTCATTCCGCATCTTTTTATTCGTTTTGTTCATCTGCGTTCATTTTACTTATTTTATTCGTTTCATTCTTTGGATTCACCCTGATCAGTTTATTCTTTTTGTGAATTTTATTAATATCATTCATTTAACTTATTTTATTCATTGTAGGCATTTTATTCATTTTTTCCAGTTTATTCATTTTGTTCAGTTTCTTCATTTCAATAGTCTGACTAATTTTTTAGCTTTAATCATTTCATCCAAATAATTTATTTGATTCAATTTATTTCTTTAATTAATTAATAACCTTTTACCATTGTTCAATTTTTCATTTTAATCAATGCATTCTGCTCAGTTTCTTCTTTTTATTCATTTTATCACTTCAGCTCATTTTGTTTATTTGATTCGTTTGTTTTATTCATGCATTTCATTTATTTTTTACTCTATTCATTTTGTTCATCCATTCTTTTTATTCATTTGATCTATTTCATTAATTTGATTCATTGTATTCACTGGATGAATTAAATCAATTTGATTCATTTGATTCATGTGATTCATGTGATTCATTCGATTCATTTGATTCATTTGATTCATTTGATTCATTTGATTCATTTGATTCATTTGATTCATTTGATTCATTTGATTCATTTGATTCATTTGATTCATTTGATTCATTTGATTCATTTGATTCATTTGATTCATTTGATTCATTTGATTCATTTGATTCATTTGATTCATTTGATTCATTTGATTCATTTGATTCATTTGATTCATTTGATTCATTTGATTCATTTGATTCATTTGATTCATTTGATTCATTTGATTCATTTGATTCATTTGATTCATTTGATTCATTTGATTCATTTGATTCATTTGATTCATTTGATTCATTTGATTCATTTGATTCGTTTGATTCGTTTGATTCGTTTGATTCATTTGATTCATTTGATTCATTTGATTCATTTGATTCATTTGATTCATTTGATTCATTTGATTCATTTGATTCATTTGATTCATTTGATTCATTTGATTCATTTGATTCATTTGATTCATTTGATTCATTTGATTCATTTGATTCATTTGATTCATTTGATTCATTTGATTCATTTGATTCATTTGATTCATTTGATTCATTTGATTCATTTTATTCATATCTTTAATTTTATGCATTTCATGTTCGGTCATTCGTTTTATTTCATTCAATTTGTTAGTATGAGTCAATTTATTCTATTAATCTGATAACTATTTCTAAATATAATCTTAATTTTTATTTAATAACCTAATCTAATTTGGTTCGTGTATATTATAATTTGGATTTACATTAATTTATCTACTCATTTTATGAATTTAATAACCTATTATTTCATTTTTTGCTTTACTTTTTTATTTCGGTCGTTTTGTTGATTTCTATAATTTATTCAGTTTATTCGAGATTTTATTCGTGCAAGACTAGAAACTGTTTTCATTCCACCTCTAGTTGGGTGCCTACTTCTCGTGAGTTCTGCAAACTAATCCAATAGTGAAATGTGTAAGAAATGTCTCATCTCACTGCTAGGTGGATTCAATCGGTTTTTATATAATGAAACTAAAAATTTTTACATTTTATTATTGCGACACATTCAACAGGGCATAACTTTTTTACCATTGGGTAAAAATCAACCAAATTTTGCACACTTTCTCATTGATGTGTATTGTTTACATGCTGTCCAACTCGAAGTCGTGTTTTTCGATTCAACGAAAATGGAGGTGAACCAACGCGAGTCGAGAGAACAAATTCTTTCCAAACACCTGGAATTTCCTGACCTGTCGCACCGGCAGTTGGGAAAAATGTTGAACATTCAGCATTCAGCCGTCTCCAGAGTGTTGAAGCGGTTCCAGGAGCGGTTGACGTTGGACCACGGCAAAGGAGCTGGAAGAAAACCGAGACCGGAGAACAAAAAGACGGAGGGAAAGGTGAAGCGGATGATTAAAGCAAATCCCAACGTCTCAAGCCGTGATTTGGCTAAAAAGATCGGCATGTCGCAGAGCTACGGCCAGAATGCAAAGAAGAGAGCTGGACTACATACATACAAGGTACAGAACTTCCCAAACCGGGATGAGCGGCAACAATCGACGGCTAAAACTCGGGCACGAAAGCTCTACGAGAAGATGCTGACAAAATATGGCTGCTGTATGATGGACGACGAAACGTATGTAAAAGCCGATTTTAAGCAAATTCCGGGGTTGGAGTTTTTCACCGGCAAGAGCAAGTTCTATGTGTACGACAAATTTAAGAAGAAGAAAATGTCGAAGTTCGCCTCCAAATATCTCATATGGCTGGCCATCGGCTCTTGCGGACTGAGGAGTGAGCCTTTCGTGACAAAGGGCACAGTAAATGGCGAGATCTACAAATCTGAGTGCCTCGAGAAGCGCCTTTTGCCGTTCTTGCAGCAGCACGACGAAGCTCCGCTATTTTGGACCAGATTTGGCATCATGCCACTATTCTAAAAGTGTCCTGGAGTGGTATGAGGCCAATTCTGTCCATTTTGTTCCAAAGGACATGAATCCGCCAAACTGTCCGGAGCTGCGCCCGGTGGAGCAGTACTGGGCAATGATGAAGCGGGAACTTCGGAAGAGCAAGAAGACAGTCAAAGACGAGAAGGACATGTTAAGACAATGGAAAAAAAACTGAGAAACTGGTACCGTATGACACTTTAAAGACTTTGATGGAGGGCATCAAGCGAAAATGCGTTCAATTTTACACTCAAGACTCCATCGATTAACTTTTCTTTTGATTTTTGAAGTAAATATATGTATAAAACTACCCTAAAATTTTGGTTTGATTTTAAACATTATAAGAAAATTGGCATGACATTTTCGGTGTCGCAATAATTTCGCGTTCGCCCTTTATACAAGCGGGGATAATATAATATTCGTAAAATTAGGGGGGGGGGGGTCATTTTGTGTGTTCTTTGTATAGCAATGCACTTTATGATTTTTAGAAGGGAGATTGTTGGAGCAATTAAATATTAACTATGGAGAACATGTTATAAGCTTATTAACTAGGAGTGGTTCAATTTTTTTAAGATTGGGGAGGGGGATTAATTAGGGCTATTACTGTTGGTAAAGTTGGGCATTTCTTAACGACATTTAATCTCTTGATCAACTAAAACTAGAAGATAGGGGGCACCTAAATTTTGGGAAGATATTTAAGGGGGAGGGGGGGGGGGGGTGAAGTCCTACATCTTTGTATCAGAGACATGGGAGAGAGGGTGGACAAGGCTGACAGAGGGGGGGGAATATAAACTTTCAGTTTCCGGCATCTTGAATCAACGGCCAGGATTACAGATTCGGACGGATGCATCATATATTGGGACGCCGGGCGGTCTTCCTCGAGCCGGCAGGTGTTCCACCAGACGATTTCGTAGTACGGCTCAGATGCGGATCGGCAGCATACCGCGTTGCGCGTGTGATGTTGTACTGTAGGCTTGTGTTGTTGGGACATTCGACAGATGTTTTGTCTCGTCTTGGAGTCGCATCAGACCATCGTTGGGGTACGATAAGCGGAAGAGGGCACTTCTGGGAATGATAAGAGAAAAGATAGGGGCATTTAAATTTGGATATTGATGGTTACAGATACCGCTATCCGCGAGCCCAATACGCCGGAGATGAGCGTCCAGCGTGTAGTGATTGGACATGAGCCGAGACATCACGCGAATAAAATCTCGACCAACATCTATCCGCTTGAACCAAGGTTTCGTTGATACCCTAGGGATTATCGAATGTAACCACCTTCCCAGTTCACCATTGCTCCATGAAGTTTGCCAACTTTCGAGGATTATCTGATGAGATCGATCAACATCAAAACAACAGCAAAGAGTTATGGAAAATCCTAAAGAATTTAATTAAACCCAAACGTAGTTCCTCGCAGTCCATAACTTTTAACGGGATAGAAGAACAATCTGAATAAAGAATAGCTGAAAAATTGAACAGTTATTTCGTTAACAGTGTCCAACTGATCAATCAAAGTATTAAGCTGGTCAGTGAACCTATGGAAATAACACAGCCGATTAATATTAATTGTAGATTTGACGGATTTCACTCAATCACTTTTGAACAGTTGAAGGATATTTGTTTTTCTTTGAGAAAATCGGCTGGTATCGATAATGTCAACGCAAAAGTGATACAGGATTGCTTTCATGTCATCGGACACGATCTGCTGGACCTTGTAAATGAATCACTACAAACTGGGCACGTGCCGAAAGTTTGGAAGAAATCACTTGTGATTCCTATTCCCAAAGTTACTGGGACGGATAAAGCCGAAGAGTACCGCCCCATTAACATGTTGCACACATTAGAGAAAATTTTAGAACTTGACACTCTTACGAAACCCCTTTAATCTAGTGTTAGCAAAATGGAAAGAGAAAATCGAGGTTAAAAAGACTATTTTTGCTGTATTTTTGGATCTGAAACGCGCTTTTGAGACAATTTCGAGACCTTTACTTTTGAAAACTTTAGAGCAATTTGGTATCGGAGGGATAGCACATAAGTGGTTTGAAAACTATTTATGTGACAGAACTCAGAAAACTAGTTTTAACGATTTTGTATCTAGTCCTCTCGACAATCCTCTTGGAGTGCCGCAAGGTTGTGTCTTAGGTCCTATTTTATTTATTATGTATATAAATGACATTAGGCGAGTTTTACGATTTTGTGACTTAAATTTGTTTGCTGACGACACTGTTCTGTGCATTGCAGCTAAGGATGTAGATGAAGCCGTGGCGCATTTGAACGAAGATTTGCATTTTCTTGCTCGTTGGTTAAAATTTAAACAATTAAAGTTAAATGTTGCTAAAACTAAATACATAATTATCTCTTCCGCTAATACTAGGCCTGACGTTAACGTTGAAATAAACGGTGAGACTATTGTTCGCGTTAGTGAATTAAAACATCTTGGAATAATCATTGATGAAAAGTTAACCTTTAAGTCTCACATCGACAATGTCATCAAAAAGATTGCTAAAAAGTATGGTATATTGTGTCGTCTGAAAAATGATTTAACAATTAGTAGTAAAATTTTATTATATAAATCTATTGTTTCACCACATATTGACTTCTGCCCATCCATTTTGTTTCTTGCCAATTAAACACAAATATTGAGGTTACAGCGATTTCAAAATAGAATCATGCGATTAATTTTAAAATGTAACAGATACACTTCCTCTAGTTTCATGCTAAGCGCATTACAATGGCTCTCTGTGAAGCAAAGAATTTATTACTTAACAATGGTGTTCATTTTTAAAATTATTAATGGAATGCTGCCTCGATATTTGTGTGATCGAATTGAAAGAGGAAGTGATGTGCATAGATAACGTATGCGGAATGAAATTTGGACAACGCTTCCAGCATTAAAACAAAAATGCAACCCTGCGCAAAGCATACTAAACGTCATACTCTAGGCACACTTATTTCAAATATCCAGTGTTAATTTCGACCCACTAGGAGATACCATGTGAACAAAATGGCAGCGAACGCCCAATCTGGCACTTAGCTATTATGCCAAAAAAAGTTTTGGCGCATTGGAGGATTATGGTATATATTTTGTACAAAAGGCTGATATCCCTCCAAATGTACCACAACTGCGTCCAAATGAAGTTTTTCTGGGATAATATGAAGCAGAGAGTAAATGCTCATAATTTTCGACATAAAACTAACAAAAATGATAATCAAAATTAAGAAAGGAATTAAAAATATGCCAACATCAATTTATTCGACTCCTTTGCAAAAAGTTCCTGCAAACTGTCGTAAAGCTTCTCGAATGAGCTCAAATTTTTTTCTACATTACGTTAAAAAGCTGACAAATGTTTTCATATAGAGAGAACATTTAATAAATGGTTTTCTACAAAAAAATTGCCTTTTGAATTTTGTCCAAATTTTATTCCGCATACGTTACAACACTAGAAACGCGTCTGATGCAAGAACACCTAACTTTTTATTTAGTAGATCACAGAACTCCCTGTTGTACAAAGGAATAAGTTTTTTCAATTCGATGCCTAGACATATCAAACGTGCGGCAACATTAGCGGAGTTCAAAACACTATGTATTTCACACGTAAAATCTGCTTTGTAGACAGATTTTTTGAGTTTTCATATTTTGGAGTTATTTGAATAACTATGTAATACCACGAAGATTGTATTTTTTTTTCTCTTCTATTATTTGCATTTAGTCACACTAAGTTATTATATTCGCTATGATGATGATGGATTTTTGTTAATTGTTTATTATAGTTTTTAAAAATAATGAGATGTCTACAGAAGTCTGAGCCACGCGCGCGATAAGCAGATAGAGACTAACTTGAAATCGAACATGGTGACCAGGGGTGGCATTACGCATCTCGATTCGATCAAAATTCTATCGACTCGACCTTGTTTCGCATTATGTATTTCGAACCGAGCTCGAAAGTAAATTTTCGTTCGAGTTAGCTCGAAGAAGTACTAGATTATCGAGAAATTTTGGCATTATGGAACCATAACAATCGAACTCGAAAGCGACTCGAGTCGAACGTATTTGCTCGATAGTTTTATTGCTGTCGACTGTCGTTCGAGATTATGATTTGAGAGTTTATTTCGGAATACTTAGAGGATATAAAATTACCAAAAGGTGGAACAGCTCCCACATACTTTGAGTTACTTTATGTTATATCTATTTTCACCATCAGGAACTTACTTTTTTGGAGAAAGTAATACTAAATATTGATAATAAATTATCTTACACCAAGTAATAATAAAAAGTGTTAAAACAAATCGACGGAACAAAGTGAAGACATCTTGACTTGTCTAATCGATATTTAATAGATGTATGGAATTACAATCATTCTTGATTTCAAAGTGGTGATTTAAACAATTTTATAATTGATGCATTTGTTCCCGACTATACCTCAATTGTTTTCAATATCACAATATTGCCTTGAATTCAATGCCATAATGTACGTTTTATACACCGACAGTGTTATATCGTCATTTGTATTAAATGCATGAAAATACAGAATATTATCTTATATAGCAAAGAAATTTGAATCAAATTGAATTACTAACAAATTTGAATGCATCAACCGATTGAAAATTATACCATCTACAATTTTTGGAAACACTTCATTTTGATTGTGTTCTCCCTATCTCTAGTTGTGTGCTATAACAGAATAATTAACTAACAAGTACACGGACAACACCGCAAACACGAAAACGCATTTTAGTCTTGACTATTTCAACTAAAAATGGCTATTTTAACGAACTAGCTTTTAAATTTTTGCGTCATCAATTGCTGAAAAAAATTGTTGCTTTTGGAAGCTATACGTTTCCTGAAAAACCCTGAAAACCAAAGTTTCAATGCAAAATTACGCATTTTTATTGAAAAGGGCAGTGCTCGCTATGATTATTTTCAAAAAGATTTGAGAAAAATGGTTTCTAAGTTGTGTTGTTTTAAACAATTATTTAGATTTTAAATATGGTCTTTAATCCAAGAATAATTGTGAATAACGCATTCTGCAGATAATACATTCCATCAGGGTTACCAAAAATACAGAATAATCTGTATTTATACAGATTTTTCAGCCAGTTCAGATCAAGAATCTGTATGTGCAGATATACAGATTTTTGCGTGTATGTACAGATATACAGATTTTTGAGAAGTGATGTTACAAAACCTATTTTAGAAATATTTTTTTTAGTTTCAGTAATACTTACTCTGTGTCTCTCTCAGCTTAGCCCTTTATATTTGGCTGTGCACGCCGATGAAATCGACTTAAAAATGACTTTTACTGTGAGCCGTGTTTACAAACATTGCTTCACAGTTTAATAGCAGTATTGGTAAACACGGCTCACAGTAAAAGTCATTATTTATATCGACTTCGTCCGCGTCCACAAACCTTAATTAAAAATAAATCAATATATTTTCACTTTTTCGAGTGGTCGCTCATTCTGAAAGGTAAAGGTTTGTAATGCACTCAGGTTAGCACCCAGCAAAGGCCTGGCTGAAGTCTACTTCCAGAAACGTTAATTGTAATGCTCTGTGACTTTGTGAATTCTCAATTTTTTGTCCGAAAATTAGACAGCTACATTGGTCGACTTAGGCTGTGAACCATTTGGTGAAATTTTTAAATTTTAGTTAAAATCTGACACTTCAAAAGTTATTTGCAAAATAACCCTACTCTGGAGCATGGTTAAAATTGACAGAGCGATAGTTAAATGGTTAAAAAAATTCCCATGATGCAGAATGAAAAGGCGGAAACATTTTCTGTACCTAATTGAGGTTGTCAATATTTTTCAATACAAAATTAAGGGATAAAGATGGAAGGGATAAAGATGGAAACGATAACGTGTTGTGTAAAGATTTTTTTTGGGTTATTTCATGATGTGAATGTTTACTTTTCGAGGCTATGACTGTCATACTTAATGTAACAAGAAAAAAAAACTGATTTTAAAATATCGACAAATGTTCACACCTCTACCAACTTGTGGTCATCGCAGCTGTCAATTCTAAATAACTATCCATATGTCAGCTTTTGAAATGGTTCGCTCTCTCAAGGACTCAACTGATTCGATACAGATATCGACACAGATTTTTCAAAGAGTAAATACAGATGAAAAGATTTTTTAGGACAAAAATACAGATTTAATTTTGGCAACCCTGCATTCCATCATGCAACTGAGGTCCGAATAAGACACACTACCAGCTAGGCATTTTGATGTTTCGGTGCATCAACTTAAACAGCGAGATATATTAAAATTTTGTGATAAGAAGTTCAGGAATACAGTTATATCAAACTAAAATAATGCCCAAGCATTGAAAAAGGTGGTGAGGGAGAGTGACGTGAACAAATTATGAACATGCTTGGGTCAATTTATTTACCATTATCACTATTTATATTCTGTGAATTTGACGCTCATCGAAAAAAACAAGACAAACTTCAATTTTGTTTACACTGAAAAAAAATCTTGGGTGGAATTAAAATTATCATACGATGAACAAAATCATTTTTCTGCAACGAAGCATTTTTGTGCATTGTAAATAGTTCGTTTCGTCTAATGGCATCTTGATGAACGAAAAGTTGAGTAGTTTTACATATTTAATGTACGGGTTATTCCATGTCAAATTTCCAACCAAAATTATAATTCCTGCCAAAAATTTTTGCTTGCATTCTTAGCACAAAATAATTGACATCTATTTTTTGTTTTGGCTGAATACGATAGATTTTTTTTAAGTTATGAGTTTTTGAATTTTATGAATTGGACCATTTTTCAACCACTGATAACTCGGAATTTTTTAGTTGTGCGAAAAATTTATTAATAATAAAAAGTGCGTTTTAGAATGAACTCACCAATAAAAATCTGATAGTTTTTTTGTTATTTATGTTATGAATTTTGCAAATGATAGAAACATATCGAAATTATATTATATTATAATTATATTGAGAACCTTATTACTTTACAAGATATTTCAATTAAAGCTGGCCCATAACATGGCGTTTAATGTAAAATTGCCCTTTTTAATGTTATATTTGTAATATCTCGCAAAACATTTTGAGATCCACTGCAAAAATTTTACACAATATTTTCTAACATGATTTTTATTTTTTAAAGAAAAATAAGCAAAAAATTTAATTTAACTTTAAAAAAAATCCCAATTTTTCCGGCAAGCTAATGCAAAAACCTAACTATTTATATTTAATATTTTTTCCATGCATCAAATACTTTACGAGCTACCAGCGATTGAAAAATTTTCAATTTTTCTAACTTCAAAAGTTGAAAGCTCATACCTTGAAGTAAATATTATATTCAGCCATAACAAAAATACCTGTCAAATATTTTTAGCTGAACAATGCAAGAAAGAAATTTGGAATGAACTAAAATTTTATTTGTAAATCTGACGTTGATTGGCCCGTACGGTGCATAAAAGTTATCATCGATGTCTAAACTATTTTTCGTTAATGAAACAAAATGATTCGTTCATTTATCAATTGTTTTATATAGTATAAATATTTTTGGAAAGGGTAAATTTATTTTTCGTACATAAAAAGAAAAAAATCGTATTTCCGTATTACATCTTTTTGGATCTATGTTTGACAACATCTATTTTATTTCAAAGAGCTCACCCCTATTGTGTACTAGAAAAAAATGTTATATTGGGTTGTCCGAGAATTAATTTCGCTACTCAGCGCTAGATGGATTGAACCAAATTTTGAATGGCTTCTGCCATTGTCATATTTTCTTCCTTTTTGCATATGTTTACTCTCACTGTTAGCTTGCTTCAGAAAACAATTGCGCGTAATTTTGTTTACAGTTGTTTGTATAGCATTTTTACATTTCTTATAAAAGAAATGTATAGAATTCGCTCAAACTTTCAAGATTTTTTCCGAGGCCCGGAGGGCCGAGTCTTATATACCAATCGACTCAGCTCGACGATTTGGGACAATGTCTGTGTGTGTGTGTGTGTGTGTCTGTGTGTGTGTGTGTGTGTATGTAACGGACAAATTCTCATTCATGTTTCTCAGCAATGGCTGAACCGATCTTATCCAAACCAATTTTAAATGAAAGAACTAAAAAACAGTATGAACGCTATTAATTTGTTTTTTATTCTGATGTTTAGTTTCCAAGATATGAATGTTTGAATGTGTAAAAATGGCGTTTTTTGCAGTTTCTTGGAATTATTTGCCGAAGTTGACAATATAGATTAACAATTTATATGTTTTTAGATAGTTTTAACAAATACCTTTCGAACAAGCTATAGATTGTTGAAATCGGACTATTATCAAAAGAGATATTTAACATTAAATGCGGACGAAAGATTTTTATCATTTCCCATTGCCAGAAATATGACCAAAAACAAGTAATCTATTTTTAACGCCAAAACGGCTTATTTTAGGTCAATAGTATCTTCGGAGAATTTAATGGAGGCAATATGCCCTTTCTTTTGGTATTGTGCTTTTGCTGATTAATCCCCCTATGAGTGAGATATTTTCACAAATTTTCTTGGAAGTGATTATATCGAAATGATGCCTTCAGCAAATTTGTAGCTCTTACTTTTGCGAATAACTTCACTGAAGACTTCAAATATCTATTTTGAATACTTTAAAAGTTATGGCTTGTTGTTTGTGGATTACTCTTTGTCGCCTATTTATTGTTCAATATAGTAATAATCCATTGAAATAAGCCAAACATTATTTCGATAAAACGAATTTTGTATTTCATTTTTCTATCTACAACCGCTAGAAATAATCACCGAACACTTCCAAGTTGTCTGGAAGGAACTTGATAACTTATCAGTGCAAAAATGTTCATTTGTGCGAACCTTCTGACTGCAATTTTTCTAACTCATGACCATCGGATCGATCTGAAACATATCGGAAAATGAAAAGCGAAATAAATAACTCCAAGCAATGGCGTTGCCAAGAGAAGGTTTTGGGGTTTAACACCATACAACCCCCTTCCCCACCACACCAAAAAAAAAATGGATTGAAGTTGAAAATTTATTGATGCAGACTGATTCAATTCAATATTACAATAACAATTATCTGATCCGTACATTGATATCCTGTTGTTGTAAACATCATGAGGACTTTTGATAAATTGTCGGAATGGGGTCCTGATATGTAACTGATCTATTGGTCTTGATTTCACAGTTGTCTAATTGCATCAATATCAAAATCCTGCCTGAAAACATTCCAATAGAAAATTCCAGAGTTCTGTAATCAATCATAATCCTCAGATTTCTTTTCAAATTGAGCTCGTTTTTGTAGAGATGTACTGTAATAAGGGTCTTTATTTAATAGGAAGGGAAGTTAAAATTGATTTAATGTCTATGAAACATAGAACAGCTCACCAAAAAAATGCATAACTTTCAACATTTGCTAAAATGTTTTTGCCTTTCTCATTCACTCTAAAATTCGTCAATCTGATCCCGACCGGGAGGGCCGAGTGTCATATGCCAATCGACTCAGTTCGTCGAGATCGGAAAATGTCTGTGTGTGTATGTATGTATGTGTGTGTAAGTGTGTATGTGGAAAAAAATGTGACCTCTGTTAATCAGAGATGGCTGGATCGATTTGCACAAAGTTAGTCTCAAATGAAAGGTACAACCTTCCCATCGGCTGCAATTGATTTTTTTTATTGATTGGACTTCCGGTTCCGGAGTTACGAGTTGAAGAGTGAAATCACACAGCAAATTCCCATATAAACTGAAATGACAAATTTTCAAAATCAAATTTGTATTTTTGATGCCAAATGACTTTATAATGCATGAAACATCGAGATTTGATATAAACTCGAAAAAAATAATGTTTGACAAAAATTGATTTTTTTGGGACATTTTTGCCTTTCTCATATAGAAAGGTAATCCAATCACTCTAAAAATCGTCAATCATACCGGCCCGGAGGGAGTATGCAGTAAGTGGTTGCTACTTTAAAATTAAAACTAGTTTAAAATTTCTTAACAAGTTGAAAATTTTCGGCAGGACCCGAACCTCCCGGATCTTACTATGTGATACTGAAACATCGCTTGAAACCAGCGGCGGTCAGTATCTCAAGATCGTGGCTGTCGATCCATTGTACGTATGTGCAAATCGAACTGAACATGTAATATTTAATTCCACCATTGTATTGAACATAACCAGCCATGGAATCGTAGTCTGGACAAATGAGAAAAGCACAATTGCACCACTAGGTGGATTAAAACAGGTTTTCATTTTGGGAATGCGTCGAGTTGAGACGAAAACGTAATATGATTAATATCGAGGATAACACTTTCCGAATGTAGAGAGAAATTTATGAAAAATAACGATTTACATTCGACTCTAGCAGGTTCTGATCGATTTTGATGAGAATTTGATTTTTGTTGTATGACCAATTATATGTATAGGTCAAATGTTCAAAAACAGTAATTTAAGGTCAAGATAACATCATTTTGAAACCGCCAATTTCGGAGGGTTAGTATCTTCGATGAGTTTTACAAACGTTAAACAGCGCATCATTTGATAAAATAATTTTGACGGTATATCGTCCAAGAAGTATTTATGGTGAATTTTCTCAGGTTAATATTCATGACTACAATAAAGTCAACAAATTCGCTAAAAACACGAACTCTGTTACTATTTTTTGAAAAATTATTTCTGCATAATTTTAAAACTTCAAAAATTACGGTTTCGGAATTATGCCGTTTGGACAGTAAGATCGATTTTCACCAAACCCCCACCAATTGTAAAATTGGTATTGTAAACAAAATGTAAGGGTGATACTTCAATGCTGATAGGTGGGACCGAAAAAGTAAACAGTCGTCAAAGGGGCGATACTATCATTTTGTCAATTTCAATAGCAAACACAAATTTTAATTTAATAATTTCAAATACTTCATGAAGTTTTGGGTTTCGATCACTGAATCATGCAATCTAGGATGTAAAAAACACAATATTTCTTAAATAGGAAATAAAACCAAGTCTGGAAATATTCACTGTTGATTTTCTTTGAATGGTGTCACTGCTAGTATCGCTTTTTTCCAGAAAAAGCGTTGATATTTAGGTCTCAGTCGCGTTGAAAATTTGAGTAAAGTATAAACTTCATTCCGATTCAAAAAAAAATTCGATTTTTTGGCTCAGTACAATATACATAACCCCTTTAGGAAAATTCAGTTTTCCCACCACAATGCGTTGATTAAGGAATTTAGATATTTTATTAACAGAGCATTAGCAATAATTCGTTTGTATGTCTATTTTATGGGCCACTTTTTCGCTTTCCCATTGATTTGGTTTGAGATTTCTAGCACTGATGTTGTCCTATGCTGATTTGAGCGATTCTCTGTGTCCTGCCACAATCCCATGTAGTATGTGTTATCAAAACCTGTTTTAATCCACCTAGCGGTGCAATTATGCCTTTCTAATTTCTCTAAACTATGGCACGGAGGCTTTTTATGTTCAACATAATTGTGGAAATGTCCATTACATTCTTAGTACACTTTGCACTTATACACAATGGCATGCCAGCCACGAACTTGATGAGCTACGTGTCGACGGTGAAACACTTGAAACAAAAAAAATATCATACTCCATTAGCCTACATCAGCATTAGATCAATGTTATCTGCTTGCTAACTCATTTTGTCATGCGGGGATGGGTATGTGAGGAGGGCGAAAGTCCCATGAACGAACGACTCCCCAGCTTAAATTGGTATGCTTTGTAATATAGTGGTGGTTTAAAGATGATGGGGTTGAAAGGGAGAGGTATGAGGTGGTGGTCTGAGGGGTGATTTAAGGAGATTTTTAAAGGAGGGGAGTGAACAGTAGAGGGGGAGTGTAACCCCTCTCCGTAAACCATCCGGGATTAGGTTGACGTTTTTCAGAGTGATTGCATAACCTTTCTATATGAGAAAGGCAAAAATGTGCAAAATCCAAAAAAGTGAATCTTCGTCAAATTTTTTTCGTGTTTGCATCAAATCTCGACGTTTTATGCACCTTGAATACATTTAGCATCAAAAATAAAAATTCTATTTTTAATTTTTCCTATAGTTTTTATGAGAAATTTCTGTGTGGCCGCACTCTGAAACCCGTAATTCCGGAACCAGAATTCCGATCGATCCAAAATTCAATAGCAGCCGATGGGAAGGTTGCACCTTTCATTTGAGACTAAGTTTGGGCAAATCGGTCCAGCCATCTCTGAGAAAAATGAGTGACATTATTTGACACATACGCACATACATACACACACACATACACACATACAGACTTTTTCCGATCTCGACGAACTGAGTCGAATGGGATATGACACTCGGCCCTCCGGGCCGGGATTAGGTTGACGTTTTTCAGAGTGATTGCATAACCTTTCTATATGAGAAAGGCAAAAATGTGCAAAATCCAAAAAAGTGAATCTTCGTCAAATTTTTTTCGTGTTTGCATCAAATCTCGACGTTTTATGCACCTTGAATACATTTAGCATCAAAAATAAAAATTCTATTTTTAATTTTTCCTATAGTTTTTATGAGAAATTTCTGTGTGGCCGCACTCTGAAACCCGTAATTCCGGAACCAGATCGATCCAAAATTCAATAGCAGCCGATGGGAAGGTTGCACCTTTCATTTGAGACTAAGTTTGGGCAAATCGGTCCAGCCATCTCTGAGAAAAATGAGTGACATTATTTGACACATACGCACATACATACACACACACATACACACACATACACACACACATACATACACACATACAGACTTTTTCCGATCTCGACGAACTGAGTCGAATGGGATATGACACTCGGCCCTCCGGGCCGGGATTAGGTTGACGTTTTTCAGAGTGATTGCATAACCTTTCTATCTGAGAAAGGCAAAACATCGCGAAGCATCAAGTTCTAAATGTTCTCAAACGATATAATATCCGAAGAGAGTGATAAGAGTTATAAGAAATGTCTCATCACACTGTTAGGTGGATTAAAAGTGTTTTTTTTTAATATGGAGTGCAAAAACGAGCATTATCGTCATATTATGCTTTTTTATTTCCGTAAAGGAAAAAAAGCAGTTGATGCTCACAAAGATATATGTGAAGTGTACGGAGTTGAAGCGGTAACAGCACGTACTTGTCAGTATTGGTTTGCCAAATTCCGTTCTGGAGATTTTTCACTCAAAGATGAACAACGTTCAGGACGATCATCTCAAGTTGATGATGATCAAATTAAGGCCGTAATTGAATCGGATCGTCATGTAAGTGTGAGAGAAATTGGAGAAAGATTAAAAGTACCTAAATCAACAATTAACGATCATATAAAACGTCTTGGACTCGTGAAAAAGCTTGATATTTGGATTCCACATGAATTGAAAGAAATTCATTTAACAAAACGCATCAATGCTTGCGATCTGCACCTTAGACGCAATGAATCCGATCCTTTTTTGAAGCAAATCATTACTGGAGATGAAAAATGGATTGTTTACAATAACGTCAATCGTAAACGTTCATGGTCTAAGCGTGACGAACCACCACAAACCACCTCCAAAGCTGAAATTCACCAAAAAAAGATTATGCTTTCAATTTGGTGGGATTGGAAAGGTGTGGTATTTTTTGAGCTGCTTCCAAGGAACCAAACGATCAATTCGAATGTGTACTGTCAACAACTGGACAAATTAAATACAGCAATTAAAGAAAAACGACCAGAATTGGTGAATCGTAAAGGAGTACTTTTTCACCACGACAACGCTCGACCTCATACAAGTTTGGTCACTCGCCAAAAAATATTGGAGCTTGGTTGGGAAGTGATGTTACATCCACCATATAGTCCTGATCTTGCACCATCAGATTACTATTTGTTTCGATCATTGCAGAACAGCTTGAACGGTAAAACTTTTACTGATGATGAATCTGTTAAATCGCACTTGATTAAGTTTTTTGCTGATAAAGACCAAAAATTTTATGAACGTGGAATCATGAAGCTACCAGAAAGATGGCAAAAGGTCATCGAACAAAATGGAAAATATATAATTGACTAAAGTTTATTATATGTATTTTAATAAAGTGTTTTGTTTGACAATAAAAAACCGAAATTAATTCTCGGACAACCCAATATTTGCGAAACTTATCCAAATATATTTCGATAGCAAGCAACTAGAAACTAAAATTAAAATTCCTATATTTTACCAAAGTTGGTTTTATGAAACTTATTCGTAGCATAATTAAAAATATTTTTTCTCAGTGTATACTCTTATTTGACAGTTTGCACTCGAACAGGCAGTCGAAATCTACTACAGGAATCTAACAAGCTCGAACGCTTGGTCGAATGCGATACGTAATGCCGCAATTTAGTCGAAACGACTTCAAAACGTTTCGAATCGAGTCACTCGAATCGAGATGCGGAATGCCACCCCAGTACTAAGAGCTCATCGGGTTGAATTGAAGCTTTTAGACTATTGTTCCGATCAGGGTCTGATTTGATGATGGAGTTGCTCTGCTGGTTTTGCTCGACAATAGAGTTAATCTCGGTTATTGCTGCCAAAGCGGCAATAACTGAGTTGGTTCATTGAGTGGGGGCCTGGTGACTTCTGATGAAACAAGATATCGGGTTCAATTCCTCCAGGGTATTCCCGGAAAGGAATATCCCTGGATTGCCTTGGGTTAGTGGTACGCAACTTTCAATAAAGGGGCCTGATGTGGATGATATAACTCGATTAGACTCGGCACTGCCACTAGGCTCGTCACTTCTCACCTTAGCAGGTGGTAGTACCGATGTCTTGGTCAGGCGGGAGGAGTCTTACAGGGAATTATCAGAAATGGAAGCTGTTGGGTTCAATTCCCGATTCTATCAAGTATCTTCCCGGAATGGAAATTTTCTTGATGGACCCTGGTTGTTGATGGAATATTCGAAATATATCTGGTTACGTTCTTTTGAAGGAAAGGCTATGTCTGTAAATTGAACCAGTCCGTTTTTTTGTTAACTGGTCTTGTCATGAATTAAAATATTAATTATATTCTAGATAAATCGTTCAGCTCACACCTTTGTGGGGGTATGAGGTGGGACCATCATCATCATCAGTAATACTGAGAAATTCGCTGAAGCTAATTGGTATTTCCTATATATATATATATATATATATATATATATATATATATATATATATATATATATATATATATATATATATATATATATATATATATATATATATATATATATATATATATATATATATATATATATATATATATATATATATATATATATATATATATATATATATATATATATATATATATATATATATATATATATATATATATATATATATATATATATATATATATATATATATATATATATATATATATATATATATATATATACATATATATATATATATATATATATATATATATATATATATATATATATATATATATATATATATATATATATATATATATATATATATTGCCAAACCAGAATTAAAGGCAAAGACCTTTGCATAGCTTCCACCTACATTCCCCCTAGGGCCTCAGTTAGCCACCGACGGCTTTGCGACATTGCGGAACTCCTCCCCGCACCGAGGCTAGTTCTAGGTGACTTCAACTCCCACGGCACGGCATGGGGTTGCCTTCATGACGATAATCGATCTACCCTACTCCATGAGCTTTGCGACAACTTCAATATGACCATTTTGAATACGGGTGAAATGACACGGATTCCTGCCCCTCCAGAGCGCGTCCGAGCGCCTTAGACCTGTCCCTCTGCTCAATATCGCTGCGGTTAGATTGCATGTGGAAGGTAGTCTCTGATCCCCACGGCAGCGACTATCTGCCAATCGTAATTAATATTGCTAACGGTTCAGGGTCACCGAATACAATCAATTTTTCGTATGACCTCACACGAAATATTGATTGGAAGAGCTACGCGTCCGCGATATCCGAAAAAGTAGAATCGACGCAAGAGCTTCCTCCGGAGGAAAAGTAGGGGTTCCTGGCTGGCTTGATTCTCGATACCGCGATTCAAGCTCAGACTAAACGCGTACCAGACGCGAACTCACGCGGGCGTCCTCCCAATCCATGGTGGGATAAAGCGTTCTGGCGAGAAAAATTACGGCCAAAATTAGACGAAATCACACGGGTAGGATTCGTTGTGTGCTTATCACTTATCCGGGCTTCAAATGAACGGCTGGCCAGATACCGATGTTTTTCCCCGCCAAGTCTTCCAGTTCATACGAAGATGAACCTTTTATGGCCTTGACTTTGCACGGGATGTATTGCCTACCGTATTTCGCGTTATAGTTTTCACCGGCATTCGAGGCTTTCATGTTTCTCCGGTAGACTAATTGCCCAACGGTGAATGATTTGGCGAAACGACGATGCCTTAAATTATACTGATTTCGTGTAGTGTCGTTTGATTTAGTTAAATTTTTACAAACCAGTTCATGAATTTTGTCGAACATTTGTTTACGACGTTCTTCTATTTCCTCGTCGGAGAGGAGTTTACCATGTCGTGCTAAGTTGTGATCCAATCCCAATTCTGATAGTTCGTGGCCGTGTATGATGTAATATGGCGTGAAGCCAGTGGTAGAATGTACACTCGTGTTGATCATGAGCTCAATTTCTGGGATTCTAGTATCCCAGAGTCGTTGATCATCTCGAACATAAGTGCGGATGGCCGTATTGATCGTTCGATTCACCCATTCCACAGGGTTTGCCTGTGAATGGTATCTCGAATTTAACCAGTGTTTGATACCAAAAGAATCTAGAAGTGATTTAAATTCTTTTAAAGTGAAGGTGCTACCATTATCTGAGATAATCACCTCCGGCACTGAGTTGCGGTAGAACCACTGATTCCTCAGCGTCGCACACATGGCCGTACTGTCGAGTTTTTTCATCAGTTGTATCAAAACCCACTTCGAGAAATAATCTGCAACAACCAGGATGTGCTGGTTACCCTTTTTATTTCGGGGAAGTGGTCCTACGAAGTCGATTGATATGATTTGCCACGGGCGGTTAGCGCAGCGCATTTTTCCCATTTCAGGAGTGACCGAAACAAAAGGTGCTTTTATTTCTTTGCAGGTTGAGCAGCTTTGAATGTGCGATCGAATATCGGATGACATTCTAGGCCAATAAAATCGTTTCTGGATACGAGACAAAGTTCGGTCGTATCCTGAATGAAAGTTCTGTTCGTGGTTTTGAATGATTATTTTCCTGATTTCATCGGGATGCGGAATCAGTTTCCATTCAAATCTACTGTCGTACAAATCATTTTTCGCGGTTACGAATTTATGCAGCTGTGTTCCTTCTATTTTAAAATCGACATATCTATCAGGGTGATTTTTAACTTTTTCGAGCATTGACAAGTACCATGATGGGTTAGGTGAGGCTTCGACCACAGCAACACTACGCGACAGAGCATCAGGAACAATATTTTCTTTCCCTTTCCTGTGAACCACTGTCATGTCGTATTGCTGGAGGTCCAAGCTCCACCGACTACAACGGGAACCCACCTTCCATTTGGTATTCAGTATATGTGTTAACGCTGAGGAATCCGTGATCAACGTAAAGTGATAACCCTCAACGTACCCACGAAAGGCGTCAATAGCTAGCAATGCGGCTAGTGCTTCCTTTTCTGCAGCATGGTAGTTTCGCTGTGGAGTAGTAAGTTTGTGCGAGTAATACGATATTACCTTTTCCCCGTCATCCTGATGCTGCGTAAGCACTCCAGCAACAGCAACGTCACATGCATCGGTTTGGATGACAAACTCTTTAGTAAAATCGGGGCTACCCAATATTGGAGCTGAAATAAGGCATTCTTTAGTGGCACAGAAAGCTTCTTCTGCTTCGTCGGACCATTTTATAATTTTTGTTTTGGACTTTAATAGATCGGTGAGGGTGGCGGTTATTTTACTAAAGTCCGGAATAAAGCGTCTGTAATAGTTCGCCATTCCTAGGAATCTCCGCAGCTTGGTGAGAGTGTTAGGCCTTTCGTACTCCAAAATCGGTTTGATTTTGTCAGGATTGGTACGAAGACCTTCGGTGCTTAAGAGATATCCTAGGAATGGAATTTCTTGAACTCCAAATTTGGATTTTTCTAGATTGATGCATAGGTTTGCCTCATTTAGTCTGCGAGCTACTTCGCGAAGGAGCCGAACGTGATGCTCAAATGTCTCCGTAACTATGACTATATCGTCAAGATATACGAAGACATAAGGTTCCAACACACCGTGACCTAACACCCTATCCATCAGCCTCGCCAATGTGGCTGGACTGTTGACTAGGCCGAAAGGAATTCGGGTGTATTGGAACAACCCCTTGCCTTGCACACTAAATGCCGTGTATTTTCGAGAAGCCCTATCTATAGGGTTGCCACCCCTCCGGGTTTGACCCGGAGACTCCGGTTTTCGGGAGCGATCTCCGGGTCTCCGGGTTTTACATCAATTTCTCCCGGTTTGGTGGGAAGAAGCATAGGTTGAATTTTTTTGAAATTAATTGATTCTTTACAAAATATTTAAAAAGTCTAAGTTAACTATTACTCTAGTTCAGATTTATTTTGCCCGACTAACCTTTTGTTTCAAGGTGGCGAAGATGAGTTCACCAAATATTAATAGTTTCTTTCACAAAGCAATGAAAATGAAAAACAAATAAAATTACTACAAATTAACCTACCGGCAGTCGCGCTCTGAAAATCTAACGAAATCGTCTTAGGGTACCAGCGGCTGCTCGTTCGGTAGGCCATATGCGCGACTTTTGGAGGGTTAAGGAAACTAATATTTCGTCATGTACTACAATTGAAATGTTGCATTCCACTAAGTCGTTCAAAATGGTGTAAAAAAGTTTTTTTGTTGCAATTTTACCAAATAATTTCACTCATAGTGGTGCTTATCACCAGCTGCACTAAGGTCTTGCAGATTTCTTCTAATCCGACTGACTAGGTCAACATCAAACGAGTTCTTCCGGTGTTGTTGCTACTCCGGCAGCGATCCTTAACTGGGCTAGGGAGGTGAGTTTTGCCCCTTTGTTGTGAAATGAAAATTTATTGGTGATGAATAACCGACACCACATAGTGTGATGCCGCAGCTCTGCCTCCTTTGCTCTCCTTTTCCTATTAGTTGTGGAGGAGAGCAATGCTCGTTCAACTTATCCTCTACAGTGAGAAAGGTGGTTATATAACGGATTTTTAGAAGCAACGCTAATTGCATTCTCTTAAGATTGAACGGAGAATGGGGCAAAACTCGAAAACGAAAAAAAGGCTTTCTTTCAATACCGTGTGTTAGATTGTCATGAAAATCAATCAGCTGTACCAATATTCTACATAAGCTGATAGATTTTCATTAAGATGTAACACTGCTTTTTTCGTTTTCGGTTATCGTACCATTGTTCGTTCCTCCTTAAATCTTAGCAAATTTTGAGGAAATCAAGATTTTCGAAATCACGAAATTGTACGTTTCATTGATATGTTTATACAACAAAACGCATTACTGCCCCATATATTTTACGAGAATGCTGTGTTCAAGTTTTTCAGTTGCGCTCTGAACGATCTTTTGAAATTGCATTGTATTTCTGATTCTATAAATTGTCCCGTCCCTGGTCACAAGTATAGTGTATATTTAAGAGATGGCGTTGCTTCGGCTAACGTGAATTAAAATGTGTGGGAAAAATGTTAAAAGTTAGGTATTTGGAGAAACTACAATATTTTCCCTTAAATGCATACTGTTGCCATTTGCAACATACCGAATTCTGTGATAGAAAGCCGCAACAAGAGGTAAATATCGTATCCATGTCGAAAAAATAGTACCAATGAAAAATGAGTTTCATGCATTTAAGGGTTATAAATAAACATTTGATGCAGAAAAAATATGGGAACAGTTTGTAGAAGTTTATTTAGGTATTTATTTTAAAAAAATCAAATAAAATCTAAAAAAAACTGTTTGCGCCGATACATTCTATCCATTAGTTTCCACCAAGTGAAAAGTTGAAACTCTTTCTCTCATAACTCTCTATCTCAGCCATATCGATAGATTCCGTTGCTTGTCTCCATTCATCTTTCCTATCAAAATATCAGGTCAAATGTAATAACCGATTCAAAAACCGATTGAGTCAGAATGCCCTCTAAGAACGGTTGGTTTCAAAGGACGTTCGTTGGACCAATTTGGACAACGTCCAAATAACCATTCAACAAACGTCCGTCGTTGGACCCGTGTTGAACGATTTTGAAACAATTTTTTGGACGTCTCCACAGGCTAGCTCGTTAGAGTGTAAACATTTGACGAGTGCGCGTCATAGAAATCGTCGGTGAAAACAATTAGATGAAATTCATTTATTGTTTCCTGCTAACGAATGATCGGCACCTGATAGATCACAAGGAAGCTATGCCGACGTCCAAAACCTTACTGGTGACAGGAAATTACGATGAGATATGTTTTCTATGGCATGCAGCCAAATTTCTGATTTTCGCTAATAATCACAAAGATGCACTGATTATCCACTGTGTCTAGAGTAATTATGGCGTAATTTACGTCATGAATCCGTTGCATATTATTTTTTTTTCACCGTAAGAGCTCAAATGTTGTCAATTAACATCATTCGAGAAATCCATTTGTTTATCTCAACGATTTCTCTGACGTCACCGACAACTGTCAATTCGCGGAGTAGCAAGCCTCGTTTCTGTGAGCCGTGGGACGTCTCAGTGGGTGGGTTGTGGCATTTGGGTTGGAATTCCAACATAAATCAGCCCACATATCGAATCTTATCCGGATGTGTTGTACTGGAATAAGGTTATATTTTAGTGCTGACATCTATATGTCATCATGAAGAAGCTCTTGTTTCACGCATATTGCCGCAAGATGTTCATATTATTGGAATAAGCGTTTCTTGGCTAAGAAGAAAAAAATAGTGGAGTAGATTTACCGTAAATTCACAATACGAACTTCTTTGTCCAGACCATCAAAAAATTCTACGCGCTTCATGATGCGTTCAACGCTGTCTTCTTAAACAATGCTCTATTACTGACGTAAGCTATATCTATCCAGCTTTTTACGTGCCATAACGGCGGCCTAAATTGTTCAGTTCGTAATACGTTTAATGGCCCTTTTTTGACAATAATCGTTTAGGACAGCTTGACAGCAACGCCCATTTGAAGATGTTGGGCGACGTCTTCCAGCAGACTTTCGATTTTTTTAAAGTTCTGGAAAGAAAAGGAATAGGCCTTCCTAACGGTATGCTATGTTATTGTAAGAAATATTGCACGATTTTGCAACAATATAAAAATTGCCATTTTTTAATTTTTATTTTGAAAAACATGCAAATGGTTCATTATTTTCCCAAAGACATGTCCGCTATCATGGGTTTTCATGACGCTTAAGGGGTGTATGTGGCATCGATACTATGATCAGCACTGCACCATAGCGATTATGTCGAAAGTGCATTTTTCGCCTGAGTCCATGTGCGAGAACTCTGAATTGGGAAAAATTTAATAACTTCGCCATTTTTAGACCGATTTTTATTATCAAAATGGGGGGGGGGGCACTGATTAATTTTTATGAAGGTCTACCACACGGTGTGGAAAAGAACTGCTTTTTCGTTTTCGATTTTTGCCCATTCTCTGTTCAACCTTAACACTCCCCATGTTAGAGACATTCCCACTGAGACGTCCAAAAATTGTTTCAAAAACGTTCAACACGGGTCCAACGATGGACGTTCGTTGAACGGTTATTTGGACGTTGTCCAAATTGGTCCAACGAACGTCCTTCATTGGACGATTTTGAAACCAACCGTTCTTAGAGGGTTGCCAGAGCGAAGTAGAGTTCACTTTAGGTTTTTTAACTGAAGCTAGATAGCGATATCAATCTGGGTTATTGACATTCGTTGACGTTCGAGGCCTAGTCTGAGGGACGATCCATATATGACGTAGTATTATTTGGAGGAGGGGGAGTTTTGTATTTTGTGATGATGTGTGACGTCAGGGGGTAGGGGGTCATGTAATGCTACGTAGGGGAATAGGGGTTGACCTGGTGTTACGACAATCTTACCCGTTTCATCTAACATCGTTTTTTTATTTTTTTTAATGATTTTTACGGGTCAGAGGGTTAACGTCAAGTTACGTAATTACCCAGGGGGATTTAGAGGCTTGTGACGAAATTCTACGTTGGTGGAGGGGGGGGGGGGGGGGTGTGTTAAAAATCTCTCAAAAATGCTACGTCATTTATGGATGGTCCTTCATGTAAGCTGAATTGTTCTTACTGAGCAGATTAGTTCAACGAATATTGTCAAAATTAGAACTAATGACATGTGAAAATGCTGAATAGCGAATGGCATTTGGTCGGTGTTAAGTCAGACCGAACTGACATTTTATTGATTTCGGAAAACACGAGCTAGAAACGATAACGATTTTGATAGCTCTAACTAAACTTCGGTGATAGATAAATTCAGTATTTTTTTTTGCTGCCGTATCGATTTTTTTACTAACAGCGAATTCTATTTGCAGGACAACTATGTGAGAATCCAAAGAATCTTTTCCATTTCGATTCATATAATTATTGCCATCTTTCAGCAGATATGGTTGTTTTCGACATGTATCCTACTTATCTTCGGTTATATGTCTGAAATTACCTAAGACATCTTTTAAACTAAAAAAAACCTGTTTTAATCCACATAGAGGTGCAATTGTGCCTTTCTCATTTCTCCAAACTATGATTTAATCGCTGGTTCGTACAATATAACATTATGGAAATGTCTTTAATTCTTATTACACTTGGTAAGTATATATAAGAGCACCTTTTTGCATTCATCGCGGTATCGGTTTGAATCGGAGTTTTCTATGTGATCGCACTCCACAACCCGTAACTCCGGAGCCGGAAGTCGGATGGAGATGGAATTTAATATCAGTTTCCGGGGACGCAACACCTTTCATTTGAGACTAAGTTGATCAAATCGGTCTAGCCATTTTCGAGAAACCAATATAACCGTTATTCTGAATTTGGATGCTTCCGGATCCGTCGATGGTGGCCAGTGTGGCCAAAGAGACTTTAAATGACTGTTGGTGACCTAGATCTACAAATTCAACAGTTGTGTTTACATTTTGGAAAAAATTTCACATTTTTACATTCATCGCAGAACTCGTTAGAATCGGAATTTGCTGCGTGATCGTACGTATCACCCTGTAATTCAGGAACCAGAAAATTCCGAGAAACCGATGAGGATAAATCAACAAATTTTGTTTTGTAACCATACTCTTCAACTCGTAATCCGGAACAAGATGTCAGTTGAAAATGAAATTCAATAGCAACCTATGGGAATATTATACCTTTCATTTGAATCTTAGTTTGTAAAAATCGGTTCAGCCATCTCCGAGAAACCGATGTGGACATTTTGTTAACAAATCCGCACATACACACATACCTACATACATACATACATATACACACATACATATCTCGGCGAACTGAGTCGAATGTTATATGAGACTTGGCCCTCCGGGCCTCGGTTAGAAAGTGGGTTTTTGGAGCAATTGCATAACCTTTCTATATGAGAAAAGCAAAAGAATAATATTTAATTAGCTTAATCAGCATGAGTTCGATGTTATCTTCAAGTGATTATATTTTGAAATGTTGGTGGAATGGGTTTGAAAGTGGAGGGAATGGGGGGTTAGTAGAGTGGGAGTGGACGATGCGTCAGAAATCCTTCATCTTATTTCGGTATACGGGGTGGATGAAGGAAATGCGGGCGTGAGGGTGGTCCAAGGGAGGGGAGTGATGAAGGAGGGAGGTGTAAAGGCAAGGTAAGGAGAGGGAGGGGCGGCGACGCAATACTCAACTGCATATTTTGCCTTCCATTTGAGACTTGGTTTGAGAAAATCGGTTCAGTCATCACCGAAGAACCGATGTGATTTTAATTGTGGAATATGCCCGGAATTCCGGAATCGTCGATAGTGGACAATATATTCAAAGTATGTTTGATTGGCAATCAGTGATCTAGATCTGCGATTAGAAGTAATTTGGTGACCATTTCAATAGTTTTTAGCCTCTGAGGTATTACGATTGTACCGATTTATATGGGAAATTCCAGTGTATCCTTACTAACACCCCTGTAACTCCGGAAGCAAGAGTCAGAACCGAATGAAATTCAGCAGGAGTCAATGGTATTACTGTATCTTTTATTTGAAATCAAGTTTGTAAAAATCGGTAGAGAATTCGTTGGGGAATGGGTGTGATATTAGCTTAGGAACTTGGCGGGTTCCCCGGGGGCGTCATGAACCGTCATAGGTGGCCAATGTGGTCAAAGCTGCTTTGATTGATCATTAGTGATCCAGAGTCGCAAACTAGAGTAATGTTACATCTATTTTAATATGTGTTACATCATTTGAACATCATGGTGGTAACAGTTTATATGGGAATTTGCTGTGTGACCGCACTCTTCATCTTCAACCCGTAACTCCGGAACCGGAAGTCATATCAACTAAAAATTCAATAGCAGCTTATGGGAGCGTTATACCTTTCAGATGAAACTAAGTTTACGAAAATCGGTTCAGCCATCTCTGAGAAAATTGTGTGAGTTTAAATGACACACACACACATACACACACATACATACACACAGACATTTGCCGATCTCGACGAACTGAATCGAATGGTGTATGACACTCGGCCCTCCGGGCCTCGGTTAAAAAGTCGATTTTTACAGTGATTGCATAGCCTTTCTTTATATGAGAAAGGCAAAAAGGTGCGAAATCGGCAAAGTACCAAAAAGTCGATTTAAAAAAAAAAAATTCGTGATAACATAAAATCTCGACGTTTCATGCATTTTAAAGATGTTTGGCATCAAAAATACGAATTCGATTTCTGAAATTTCATGGGGTCCCCCCTTTGAAAAAAATATTGAGTTCCGGCTTATATGGGAATTTCATGTGTGACCGGACCGTTCAGTCTATATTTCCGGAACCATACAAGCGATCCGTGCGAAATTTTACAGACATCTGTGGGGATAATATAGCTATTATTTGGGACTAAGTTTGTGAAAATCGGCCCAACCATTTCCGAGAAACTGATATGAGTTTGCTAGGTATGAAAGATGGCCGCTTTTCCCGGGCACTTCCGGAACCGTCTATGGTGGTCAATGTAGTCAACGAAAGTTTGTTTGGCCGTCGGTGACCTAGAACTGCAAAGTTAAGTTATTTGAGAGACATTTTAGCGAAATTTTTACCTTTTTTGCTTCCATCGGAGTATCGGTTTGAATCACAATTTGCTATGTGATCGCACGCCACAACCCGTAACTCCGGAACCGGAAGTCGGTTGGGGATAAAATTTAATAGCCATTTACGGGAACGCAACATCTTTCATTTGAGACTAAGTTTGGTTGATTCGGTCTAGCCATCTCCGAGAAACCGATGTGACTGTCAGTCTGAATTTGGATACTGCCGCCGGGGCTTCCGGAATCGATGATGGTGGCCAATGTGACCAAAGAGACTTTGAATGGCTGTTAATGACCTAGTACTACAAATCGAAGCAGTTGTGGTCACATTTTGGAAAAATTTTCACCATTATACATTCATTGCAGAATTTCTTAAAATCGACATTTTCTGCGTGATCGTACTCATCACCCTGTAATTCCGGAACCGGAAGTCGGATCCATTAGAAATTCAATAGCAGCCTATAGGAACGTTGCACCTTTCATTTGGGACTAAGTTTGTAAAAATCGGTTCATCCATCTCTGAGAAAAGTGAGTGAGATTTTGTTCGCGTACACACACACAGACGCACATACACACATACACAATAAGTGAAATACTACACCACATTAAACCGATAAAACCGTTCTCAACCGTCAAAAAATTACAGCTTTACTTTAACGTAGTAATTAAAAGCGATTAAAGTGCTCTAAAATGCCGAGCAATTGCTTTGATTCCAATTTCTGTCTCGTTCCACTCAAAATCCACCCCCCGATCAGTGAAAATCTCCGGGTCAAAGCCTGTCCAGAGGTGGCAACCCTGTATCTAACGGAACCTGTAGGAAAGCTTCCGAAAGATCTATGGTTGAAAGATAATTCTCTTTTGGTAGTTGACTCAAAATTCGGCAGGGGTGTGGCAAGGGGTAAGCATCACGTACGGTACGCTCATTTATTTTTCTAGCGTCCAAGCACAAGCGTTATTTATGAGGCTTTATTACGGGTACGCAGTTCAGAGACCACTCTGAGTTGCTGCGTTCGATTATACCAGTTTCTAGTAACCTATGTAATTCATCTGCAACCAATCCTTGGGTTTTAGGTGACATTACATATGGGAATTGACGAACATGTGGTTTTGTTCTCCATTCGTCCTGAATCTCTATTTTATGTTCTGCTAGTGGGGTGAGGGATAATTTCCCCTTGCTAGCAGCGCGGAAAAGCTGCTTAACATGGATTATCTGTTGTTCCTCTTCAGCCGAAAGAACGGATGATGGAGGGGAAGGGTCATTTGTGAAATTTTGCGCTCTGTCTAGAAAACAGCACTCGGGGATTGTGGGTTTTATTTTGAACTTCCCCCAAAAATTCATTCCACAGACACAATTAATTGCTAAATCTGGAACTACTAGGGTGGGGATAACTTTTACTTCCCCATTAAAAGCGAAAGGTAAGTATAGTTGCCCTGAAATGTTCAGTTGATCGCCGTTAGCTGTACGCAACACAATCGGTTTACGCGGAGGAGATATTTTTCTTGACTTTAATTTAGAGAAAATAGAATCATTGATGAGGGTCAAGTTGCTTCCACTATCTAGTAAAGCAGAAATTTTCACATCATATAATTGAACTGAAATATAGGGCCTGTTATCACCTACAACAGGATACGAAATAGAGCAAATGGTTGGTTCTCCTGAATATATGGTTTCTGGTGCTAACTCAAAATTAGAGAGAGAAGTGTTGTACGCATTCAATTGTTGGGATTCAGCAAGCGGCGGTTTTCGCTCACTGACCTGGAATTTTTTAAACAATATGGACAGTTGTTTGTGGGGTAACCACGAAATCCACAATTTTCACAGAGCACGCCTTTTGGGTTTCTGCAGTTAATAATCCGATGGCCATATTTGCCATAGTTGTAGCAGTGATTATTTGAGGGGGGCGATGAGAGTCTGTTAAGTTTTCCAGCGTGGGTATCGGTGGTTGATTAGAAGATGCTGCTGCTTGTTCGTGGCTTCTTTGAGAAGTAGGCTGGTTTTGAATGGGAGTGTTCTGCGATGAATAAGCTAGGTTTCGGGGGTTATTGTTTCTCGAAGAGTTCGATTGTAATTGTGTGTCAGCATTTGGCTGATTCTTTTGCTCTTTCTTACTTTTCTGTGATCCAGAATTATTTATGATATGCACCGATTTCTCTGTCCCAAATACTTTATTGCATGCAGAGAAATTGAGTGCATCAATTTTCTGACCAGCTGCTACCAAGGTTAGTAAATCACTTATAGGGATAAAATTAAGTTGTTTTTTATAATCGATCCTCATGTTCTGTATCAGTACTTGTACTTTTTCGTATTCGGGTAATTGTAAACTCATTGTACGAAAAAGTCTTTCTATTTCATAATAGAACTCATGAAATGATTCGTTTCTCTGCTGCCGTCTTTGATATATCTTCATTTTTATTAAAGCGTCAAGGTCCGGATGCATGAAGGACCGTTTAAGCTCTAGCACTAAGTGCTGCCAGTTTAGCAAGCGTCCTGTAGTGCGCATGGTCATGTACCACTTTAATGCGGCTCCCGCAAAAAGGTGAACAGCAGACTCGAACAACTCAATCTCGGAGACTTGCTCGGCTAAGGACAGGGCTTGAATTACTTCGAGAAATTCATTCAACCTTAATCCCTGATCCTCGCCATCATATTTGGTAATCGACCATTTTGACACTGGCAATGATCGTCGAGATTGACTTCCATGTAAGGTATGGTGAAAAGGAGTTTGAGCGGAGGTAAGCAGAATATTCTGATGCTGCTGAGGACATCCCGAGGAGGTGTGCCAAGAACTTTGACCTCCGGGAATTGCTGTTGTCGCAGACGCTCCTGGAGTGTACGGAAAATTATGCGTACCCCGATGCTGTTCCCAATGCTGCATGTTGGTGGGATAATCTATGGGATTATTTGTGACTACCACCGATGGCAATGGAACGCTATTTGAAGCTGAAATATTCTGGAAATGAACAGCAGGGGCAGGGTTATTGCAACAGGTGATTGGGTTCATACTGGTTAGATTTGTATCTACAAAATTCCGATTGATTGGATTCAAATTGGTTTTACTAGACGTAAGGATAGGTTTTGTTGGTGGTGGGTGATGAATGTGATGCTCATGATCAGGAAGGGTTTGAGTTGCCATATCTCGAAGAATGGGTCTATCCCAACTTTCCCTTTCAAGTTCATTAATTCTAATTTGCAGTGAGCGGATCCACTCCAAGTCATCTCGACTGAGATTTGAAGTTTGTTTGAAAGGGATTATGCCTTGGTTAGAGTTTCCAGGGACATTTGGATCAGTCTCGGCGAAAAGATCATTCAGATCGTTGTCGTTTTCCATATCCGGGTTATCTGGTGTGTCTGGAACGAGTATCTGATAAAAATATTTTTGCAATACACGAACGGACTCTGTTAGTAGAGTTGTTAATTTTTCCGTGTATTCGGCGTCAGTCGAATGATTAAGTAACTGATACAGCTTGTAACCCAAATGCAATAGTCTTGATTTGCATTTGGACTTGCTTAACCAATCACCAGTCGTGATTAATTCACAAATTTCGTTGTACTTCTTCTCGCATCCTTCGATTTCCACTGAGAAATCAACTTCCAAGTGGGGATTAATGAATTTGTTTTCTTCTTTTTCTAGTTTCAAATGTTCTCTCAGACTACGTCGCCTGCGAGCGAGTGAAGGGTCATCGCGAATGACTATTGTTCGCATAGACAATTTAAACACTAGTTCATCCTCTAAAAGATGGTCCACGCGCAAATCCTGATACCACCCTAGAATCATTGCTTCGAGCTGTTCGTAATTGCGAATCAACTCACTCATGATTAATTTGGTTAGATTTGTCAAATCGTCGAATACACCGACAGCAAATAAAGTAATCGATTATGAATAAGCTATATAATAAAGCAATATGAAATTTCCCGAAACGGTAGCCACTATCAGTGACCACGTGCCAATACAAAATTCAACGAAATTTCACTTCTGTTTAAAATATATCACTGTACGATTCACCAATTATATCAAATCACACTTTCACCACCTGTTTTAAATGGGAATTAGAGTAACTAATTACGATTCCTCCTGCAGCTCGGGTGAAAAGGGTTCCAATTTTGGCCCAAAAATTGGAAAACTTTTCCAGAAACCAGTGTCGAAACGCACGGTTTTGAGAAACGCACTCCGTTGCTATTAAGGTTGGTGCTGACGGTCGTGCGTAGGATTTGATGGATTTTAGTATCGAGGGGTGTTGGGCAGGGATACTAATTTTGAATTTATAGGGATGTACATTGCGAATAAGTATGAGGTAATTTATGCTATATGAATGGATTTAATAATAGGTAGCAGTACTAGTCATTTAATTTAATTAAGTAATTACGATAAGTTATAAGTGATCGGTATTGGAACGTGCTAGAAGGTTACATGCCTCAGGACAGCAAAAATGGCGCCTTGTAGTCGACTACAGGAAAGTAATCGAAAAAACTGTAGACGATAAATACCCCTTGCCCAACATTACAGAAATTTTGGACAAGCTCGGTAGGTGCCAATATTTCACTACACTGGACTTAGCATCTGGCTTTCACCAGATCGAAGTTCATCCCAAAGACGTTGAAAAAACAGCTTTCGCTGTAGAAGGAGGATTGTATGAATATTTACGAATGCCCTTCGGCCTTAAAAACGCGCCTGCTACCTTTCAGCGCGTCATGGATCACGTCTTAAGAGACCTTATAGGTAAATGTTGTCTGGTCTACATGGACGACATTATCGTTTTTTCGACTTCTTTACAAGAACACATCGAAAATCTTGAAACGATATTTAAAGCATTGGAGAAAGTAAATTTGAAAATTCAGCTCGATAAGAGCGAATTCTTGAAAAAAAGGTTGAGTTCTTAGGTCACGTTGTTACAGACCAGGGTTGTTAATCGATAATTAATCGTCATCGTCAATAACGTTAACCACCCGTCAACGTCATCGGAAACTCCATTAACGATAATGTATCGTCGGATTCATCGTCATCGTCGATAATTCATCGGTGGTTATCGCGATACATTTTGCGTTACTTTCCCGTTTATTGGAGTTGAAGTTGACGCGGTTAACTTTCAATTGTTTTGAAATAAATAATTATTGAAGGACATATTGTTGGCAGTTAAAAATCAATAGTTTTGAACATTTTCTATGCAGAGGGGGGGGGGGGGTCCGACGATGTGTCAAAATGGAATTTTTTGTCAACTTTTCGGGAGTGTTTTATATTGAAGAGAAAGTTATTGGCAGTTGACAATCAATAGTTTTGGACATGTTCAACACACAGGGGGTTCGACGATGTGTCAACATGGATTTTGTCAACTTTTGGGGCAAGTTTATTATATTGAAGAAGCTATTGGTAAGTGAAAATCAATAGTTTTGTGCATTTTCAATGTACCGTCGGTGCGTCAAAATAGAAATTGTTTCAACTTTTCGTGAACTTTTTATATTGAAGGGCGTTGGCAGTTGAAAATGGATAGTTTTGGATATTTTCAATTCACAGGAGGATCCACCAGTGCACAGTGTTTCCAAAGTTGCAAAAAGGTGAAAGAAATTCTTTGATCCACGAAAAAAACATTTTTTAGCTATAGTGTCTTCAGCAAAGTTTAGTTATATTTTTTGCATTTAAAAAGTATTAGTTGGATGATTAATCCCTCTAAAGCCGAAAATCAAGTTGTTTGGTCATTTATGAAAATAATAAAAACTTTATTTGGCAAAGTTGTTGAGAATATCTTAAGTATTAACTTCGCTGAAGAGACTATGTGTATATCTGTCGATTTTAATATACATTTGTGGAGATTTCTTTGATATACCCCTGAAAATTTCTTTTTTCAAAATACTTTTCCTGGTAATTTTGTAGAATTTCAAAATGTTCCAAGCTTTTGTTCTGCATAAGAAAATACAGAATTTTTGTAATGTAAGTTTATTTGTATCTCTTACAACTTAGATGTTATCGAATGTTTTAGTGTCCAAAAAGCAATATTTTGGTATGGAAGCCGCAAATTTTAAGACCTCCTTAAGGGAAATTTTTACTAAATGATCAGAACGGGCTATGAGGCTTTGTCGAGAGACTAAAGAAGAATATTTGAACCGCTGCGGTTTATTAAAAAGAAAGAAAAAAATATGTTTGCGTTTCGACTTCGTCTCTTCAGAACCAGAAAAAATATGTGCCGATTTTGTCAATGTTATCGTTCTATCAGCCTAAAATTCACCAATGGGCTGATAAAAACGGGTCTTCACTGTATTCAAAAAAAGACCAAAACTCTATTATGATGCCGTTTATGAATTCCACTACATATTTAAGGGTAAAAGAAGGAAGCATGAAGCATCTTGTTTAGGGTTGCCACCCCTCCGGGTTTGACCCGGAGTCTACGGTTTTCTGGATCGATCTCCGGACCTCCGGGTTTTACATCAATTTCTCCAGGTTTGCTGCTGCAAATTTTACCTAATCACTTTTAGTGGTGCTTATCACCAGCTGTACCAAGGTATGGCAGATTTTTTCTAATCCAACTTACTAGGTCAACATCAAACGAGTTCTTCCGGTATTGTTGCTACTCCTGCAACGACCCTTGTGTGTTGGGTAGGGGGTTGCCCCCTGTTCTGCCATTTTGTTGCGACCTCTGGTAATGAATAACCGACACAACATAGTGCTTCCCATGTGATGCCGCAGCCCTGCCTCCTTTTCCTGTTAGTTGTGCTCGTGCGAATTATTGTCCACAGTGAGAGTAGCTGGTGCTTTTGTATTGTTGACACTTAGGCGGGGAAGTGAAATACTACACCAGATTAAACCGATAAAACAATTTTAAAACGTTAAAAATTTACAGCTTTACTTTAACATAGTTCTAAAAAGCGATTAAAGTGCTCTAAAATGCCGAGCAATCGCTTTGGTTCCAATTTCTGTCTCGTTCCACTCAAAATTCACCACCCCCCAGGTCAGTGAAAATCTCCGGGTCAAAGCATCTCCAGAGGTGGCAACCCTAATCTTGTTACATAGTGGAGAGAAGAAACGGAAGAGGGGGCTAAAAGCTTCCCAACTAGAAAAGGAAATCAAACATTAGAAATATGTTTAGATTGTCATTTTTAAAATCCAAAATCTTCTAGTTTAAATTAAAATTATGATAAAATCTGTTAATCACCACACCACTTAAATGTCTAGTGCAATTTGTGAATGGCCTAATAATAGTGGTTTAGTAGTAGTCAATATATGTTTTTGCGTGCTGAAAATTACTAATTACACAATAGCTCAAAATTTGTTTTCTTCATGGTCAAAACAATTTTGATCACCTTTTTCCCGCTTGGAAACACTGTGCACCTGGGACTCTTCTGTGCACCAACTTACTCGAAAAGTTAAAAAAATCCATTTTGATACATGCGTATTGAAAATGTCCAAAATTATTGATTTTCAACTATCAACAACTTTCCCTTCAATATAATACACTTTCCCGAAAAGTTGAAAAAATTTCATTTTGACGCATCGTCGGACCCTACTATGCATAGAAAATGTCCAAAACTATCGATTTTCAACTGCCGACAACATGTCCTTCAATAACTATGTATTTCTATACAATTGAAAGTTAACCGCAATAACTTCAACTCCAACAAACGGGAAAGTAACGCAAAACGTATCGCGATAACCGATGAATCGACGATGACGATGACTACGACGATGCAATTATCGACGATGACGATGAAGGCGACGATACATTATCGTTAACGGAGCTTCCGATGACGATACATTATCGTTAACGAGTAACGCCGATAAATTATCGTGAAAAATGTATCGTATTAACAACCCTGTTGCAGACCAAGGAGTCAAACCTAATCCGAACAAATTAACAGCAATATAAAACTGGCCGATACCCAAGAACCAAAAAGAACTAAAAGGTTTTCTTGGAATTTTGGGCTATTATAGACGCTTCATCCGAGACTTTGCGAAAATAACAAAACCCTTTACTGCGCAACTGCGAAAAGGAGAACACGTTGAGCACACTCCGCAGTTTCTAAAAACATACCACTTGTGTAAGACACTTCTAACGAGCAGCGACATACTGCAATATCCAGACTTTGAACGTCCATTTATTTTAACTACCGACGCAAGCAACTTTGCATTAGGTGCGGTTCTCTTTCAAGGATCAATTGGCAGGGACAGTTCGCGTCACGAACATTAACTAAGTCCGAGGAAAACTACTCGGCTATCGAAAAAGAGTTGCTGGCAATTGTATGGGCAACTAAATACTTCCGACCCTATCTATTTGGAAGGAAGTTTACGCTCTATACCGATCACCAACCCCTAACGTACGCCCTTAACTTGAAAACCCCCAATTCGAAACTAGTAAAATGGAGACGCCAGCTAGCGGAATTCGACTTCGAAATAAAACACCGACCTGGAAGACAAAATGTTGTGGCCGATGGTTTATCTAGAATCCAAAGCTCTGAGATTAACATAAACGAAACTGACTCAGACGCTAGTTCAGTCCATTCAGCGGATACTGATCAATCCGAATTCATTGCATGTACTGAACTTCCAATTAACATGTTCTCTAATCAAATCATTCTAAAATACGGAGATAGTGATTCGGAAGCCTATGAGGAAATCTTTCCCCGAACCTTTCGCCGCACGATCACCAAAGTAGCTTTTGGTTTGATGTGTCCAGAGAGCCTAATACCGACCGTACAAGTAGTATACAAGAACTACTTTAGCCGTTGCAAAACTTTCAGGATTAAAATTTCACAGAAACTGTTGATAGACATTACAGAGGAACCCGAACAAGATTTTCTCATAGAACAACCCCATGAAATCGCCCACAGAGGTATAAAAGAAAATAAAGAGAAGATTCTCAGACGGTATTATTTCCCGAACGTAAAACGAAAAGTCAGGAAAGGTTGGCAGTTGAAAATCAATAGTTTTGGACATTTTCTATGCATAGTAGGGTCCGACGATGCGTCAAAATGAAATTTTTTCAACTTTTCGGGAAAGTGTATTATATTGAAGGGAAAGTTGTTGATAGTTGAAAATCAATAATTTTGGACATTTTCAATACGCATGTATCAAAATGGATTTTTTTTAACTTTTCGAGTAAGTTGGTGCACAGAAGAGTCCCAGGTGCACAGTGTTTCCAAGCGGCAAAAAGGTGAGCAAAATTGTTTTGACCATGAAGAAAACAAATTTTGAGCTATTGTGTAATTAGTAATTTTCAGCACGCAAAAACATATATTGACTACTACTAAACCACTATTATTAGGCCATTCACAAATTGCACTACACATTTAAGTGGTGTGGTGATTAACAGATTTTATTATAATTTTAATTTGAACCTTATCACTTTTAGTGGTGCTTATCACCAGCTGTACCAAGGTATGGCAGATTTTTTCTAATCCAACTTACTAGGTCAACATCAAACGAGTTCTTCCGGTATTGTTGCTACTCCTGCAACGACCCTTGTGTGTTGGGTAGGGGGTTGCCCCCTGTTCTGCCATTTTGTTGCGACCTCTGGTAATGAATAACCGACACAACATAGTGCTTCCCATGTGATGCCGCAGCCCTGCCTCCTTTTCCTGTTAGTTGTGCTCGTGCGAATTATTGTCCACAGTGAGAGTAGCTGGTGCTTTTGTATTGTTGACACTTAGGCGGGGAAGTGAAATACTACACCAGATTAAACCGATAAAACAATTTTAAAACGTTAAAAATTTACAGCTTTACTTTAACATAGTTCTAAAAAGCGATTAAAGTGCTCTAAAATGCCGAGCAATCGCTTTGGTTCCAATTTCTGTCTCGTTCCACTCAAAATTCACCACCCCCCAGGTCAGTGAAAATCTCCGGGTCAAAGCATCTCCAGAGGTGGCAACCCTAATCTTGTTACATAGTGGAGAGAAGAAACGGAAGAGGGGGCTAAAAGCTTCCCAACTAGAAAAGGAAATCAAACATTAGAAATATGTTTAGATTGTCATTTTTAAAATCCAAAATCTTCTAGTTTAAATTAAAATTATGATAAAATCTGTTAATCACCACACCACTTAAATGTCTAGTGCAATTTGTGAATGGCCTAATAATAGTGGTTTAGTAGTAGTCAATATATGTTTTTGCGTGCTGAAAATTACTAATTACACAATAGCTCAAAATTTGTTTTCTTCATGGTCAAAACAATTTTGATCACCTTTTTCCCGCTTGGAAACACTGTGCACCTGGGACTCTTCTGTGCACCAACTTACTCGAAAAGTTAAAAAAATCCATTTTGATACATGCGTATTGAAAATGTCCAAAATTATTGATTTTCAACTATCAACAACTTTCCCTTCAATATAATACACTTTCCCGAAAAGTTGAAAAAATTTCATTTTGACGCATCGTCGGACCCTACTATGCATAGAAAATGTCCAAAACTATCGATTTTCAACTGCCGACAACATGTCCTTCAATAACTATGTATTTCTATACAATTGAAAGTTAACCGCAATAACTTCAACTCCAACAAACGGGAAAGTAACGCAAAACGTATCGCGATAACCGATGAATCGACGATGACGATGACTACGACGATGCAATTATCGACGATGACGATGAAGGCGACGATACATTATCGTTAACGGAGCTTCCGATGACGATACATTATCGTTAACGAGTAACGCCGATAAATTATCGTGAAAAATGTATCGTATTAACAACCCTGTTGCAGACCAAGGAGTCAAACCTAATCCGAACAAATTAACAGCAATATAAAACTGGCCGATACCCAAGAACCAAAAAGAACTAAAAGGTTTTCTTGGAATTTTGGGCTATTATAGACGCTTCATCCGAGACTTTGCGAAAATAACAAAACCCTTTACTGCGCAACTGCGAAAAGGAGAACACGTTGAGCACACTCCGCAGTTTCTAAAAACATACCACTTGTGTAAGACACTTCTAACGAGCAGCGACATACTGCAATATCCAGACTTTGAACGTCCATTTATTTTAACTACCGACGCAAGCAACTTTGCATTAGGTGCGGTTCTCTTTCAAGGATCAATTGGCAGGGACAGTTCGCGTCACGAACATTAACTAAGTCCGAGGAAAACTACTCGGCTATCGAAAAAGAGTTGCTGGCAATTGTATGGGCAACTAAATACTTCCGACCCTATCTATTTGGAAGGAAGTTTACGCTCTATACCGATCACCAACCCCTAACGTACGCCCTTAACTTGAAAACCCCCAATTCGAAACTAGTAAAATGGAGACGCCAGCTAGCGGAATTCGACTTCGAAATAAAACACCGACCTGGAAGACAAAATGTTGTGGCCGATGGTTTATCTAGAATCCAAAGCTCTGAGATTAACATAAACGAAACTGACTCAGACGCTAGTTCAGTCCATTCAGCGGATACTGATCAATCCGAATTCATTGCATGTACTGAACTTCCAATTAACATGTTCTCTAATCAAATCATTCTAAAATACGGAGATAGTGATTCGGAAGCCTATGAGGAAATCTTTCCCCGAACCTTTCGCCGCACGATCACCAAAGTAGCTTTTGGTTTGATGTGTCCAGAGAGCCTAATACCGACCGTACAAGTAGTATACAAGAACTACTTTAGCCGTTGCAAAACTTTCAGGATTAAAATTTCACAGAAACTGTTGATAGACATTACAGAGGAACCCGAACAAGATTTTCTCATAGAACAACCCCATGAAATCGCCCACAGAGGTATAAAAGAAAATAAAGAGAAGATTCTCAGACGGTATTATTTCCCGAACGTAAAACGAAAAGTCAGGAAAGGTTGGCAGTTGAAAATCAATAGTTTTGGACATTTTCTATGCATAGTAGGGTCCGACGATGCGTCAAAATGAAATTTTTTCAACTTTTCGGGAAAGTGTATTATATTGAAGGGAAAGTTGTTGATAGTTGAAAATCAATAATTTTGGACATTTTCAATACGCATGTATCAAAATGGATTTTTTTTAACTTTTCGAGTAAGTTGGTGCACAGAAGAGTCCCAGGTGCACAGTGTTTCCAAGCGGCAAAAAGGTGATCAAAATTGTTTTGACCATGAAGAAAACAAATTTTGAGCTATTGTGTAATTAGTAATTTTCAGCACGCAAAAACATATATTGACTACTACTAAACCACTATTATTAGGCCATTCACAAATTGCACTACACATTTAAGTGGTGTGGTGATTAACAGATTTTATTATAATTTTAATTTGAACTAGAAGATTTTGGATTTTAAAAAGGACAATATACATATTTCTAATGTTTGATTTCCTTTTCTAGTTGGGAAGCTTTTAGCCCCCTTTGCGATATTTGTAACAAAATGAAGTACGAACGGAAACCTTATAAGATAATTCATGGCGAAACTCCCATACCCAAAACACCATTAGACATAATTCACGTGGATATCATCATCTCCCAACCGTACACATTTCTCTCAACCGTCGACAAACTGACAAGGTTTGGAACACTCATTCCAATTAAGTCAAGATCGATTCCCGATGTCAGGAAAGCTCTTATAAAATACTTTTCCCTCTACGGTTCACCGAAGCTGATTGTATCGGACAATGAACCTGCAATCAAATCTATAGAGGTTAGAGGAATGCTAGCAGACCTGAACATTCAACAGTATTTTGTACCCACTAATCGCAGTGAAACTAATGGTATTGTGGAACGCTTTCACTCCACCATTAGTGAAATTTTTAGATGCAACAAACACAAATTTCCAAATCTCACTAATAAAGAAATGTACCTCATCGCATGCACCCTCTATAACAACACTGTTCATACAGCAACAAAATTGAAACCGAGGGAACTGTTCTATGCTGTACGAGACGGCGAAGAGAGACCTCTCGACATGCAACAGATGCTGGAGGCTAAGAACAAACTGTACGACGAGACCGTTGTCCAAATAACTGCCACACAGAAGCAGCAAAATGAACAACGTAATCGTCAACGTGAGGAACCACCTTTCCTAGAACCGGGACAGGAAGTTTACAATCGTTGTCAAGGGGTAAAAAGCAAAAAACAACCCCAATTTCAAAAAGTCACTGTAACTGAAGACCAAATAGAGAGTTACCGCGACGACGACGAAAGAAAACTTCATAAGACTAAGATGCGTAGAATTTTGAACTAATACATCTCTATTTCTTTACAGGATTTCACCATGATGGACACCTTGATACTCTTAATCATTCTAACAAAATTTCTTGTAATTTCAGGAGACCAAAATTTTATGCAAATTCATGATTTAAACAACAACCCAGGTTTGTTGGCATTGAATATAGGATATGGCTTTTTACAAATCGGCGAGCACAAAATCTTTCATGTCATCAACCTTGACACGTATAAACCGATTTTTAAAAGGCTTGGCATTATAATAAACGGGCTGAAATCAATTGATGAATTTCAGTACACAGTAGAATCACTGGACATGAAATACAAGAATGCCCATGAAATATATGCCGAATTACTACCTAGAAACCGCAGAAAACGAGGAATATTGAACTTCATTGGAACCGGAATTAAGCAAATAACTGGAAACCTAAATAACGATGACTTAACTCTTTTAAATAACGATATCAATCAATTGCAGATAGACAATAAAATGCTAATTATCCAAAACAATGCGCAGGTAAAATTAATATTCAGTTGCAGGACAGGATAAATACTCTTATCAAAGAATTTAATAAACAGCAAGAAGAAATAACCAAAGGTATAATAGCTGCTAGAACTAACTCCAGTAACAGAAACTTTAACTTCCTCAAAGAAATATTCAAGCTCAATTTAAATCTAGATCGCCTGTTGTTCCACCTTCGAGACATTCATGAAACCATCCAATTAGCTAGACTCAATATTATTTCAGAAAGAATTCTTTCATTAGAATCGCAAACGTTGAAGAGATTTTTTTAGGCTTGAAAGCATTATTCTACCAATCAAAGTTAATATTTATTATTATAGTCCCTTTCTTAGAAAAATCAACATACCTCCATATTTTAGTAGATTACCACTCGTGAAGTTATAACCAACGCGATAAAACACCTACTTCATCACCGATCGCTGCCAACCCATCAATACGAAAATTTTATGCAAACTCGACAATCTCCTCAAAGTATCTGACGACAAATGTTTTTCTAAATTACTGAAAGGATCATCAAATGCTGAAAGGATGTCAATTCGAATCCCATAGAACCAACACTGAAGTAAGAATGCTAACAAGAACCACGTCATTTTGAAAAGTGTGACCAATATTACCTTAGACACAACATGCAAATTACCCAAAGAGAAATCTAACCGGCACCTATTTGCTAGAATTCCACAACTGCACCCTTTACGTCAATGGCACTATATTTGCTAACTCTGAAATCACTATACAAGAATCACCCACAATTATTCCCTTGAATGGGTTGATAATCGAAAAGCAAAAGGTCGAAACCCCACTGAAGTTGGAGGAAGTACACATTGCCAATAGACGACAAATGGAACTCATCTCACACTACAAGACACAGACGTACACATCTATAAGCATTTCTAGCTTCAGTATCATTTTAGGCTTCAGTATCATTTTAGGCTCAATCTGCCTTATCTATTTAATAAGAAAAAAGCAGGTGAATGTAAAAATCTCTCAAAATTTAACCGACCATCGAAACAACACAGTTCACCAGGAACAAACGAACCAAGACGAACAAGCGAATCGGGACGATTCTTTTTCTCAGGAGGGAGTAGTTAAGGCAGCAAGGACAGGTTTCCAAATTGAAACCCTAAAGCGAAAGCATGAAGCCATCCAGAGCCAACTCCATGCTTTCGTCCTACAGCAGCAGCAACAACAACAATAACATCAGCAGCAACCATAACTATGACTATGAGCCACGCACGTGTATACCGGAGACATAGCGGCAGCATTGAAGACACCCGAAACTGCACACACAGGCGCCTGAATGTATTTCGCGAAGTAGGGACTTTTTGTTAGCCATGCGAGGCCTCCGAACATCATAGAACATTTTAATAAAATCACTTCAGTTTGTACGCTCGACCAGCGAACACGTATTTCAATCTTTTTTAAAAAGCAATTTCATAACCCATATATATATATATATTATATATATATATATATATATATATATATATATATATATATATATATATATATATATATATATATATATATATATATATATATATATATATATATATATATATATATATATATATATATATATATATATATATATATATATATATATATATATATATATATATATATATATATATATATATATATATATATATTGATTGATTGATTGATTGATATTTTGAGTCGTGTAATCGAAGTACAAGGACAAAAATAGGGTTTGAGAATTGAGCTCGACTAGCCTTTCAAACTTTGCAATTACTAAAGGGTTCAAGATATCGCATCGGATGAGCAATCGAAATGAAAGTTCCCAAAATCGATTTTTCAGCGGAAGAACGCCCGCCAGAACTTCTAAACTCATCGTATGTGTCGAGTGCATGTAACCCAAAGCAATACGCAAACAACAATATTGGATTCGCTCAAGTTTGATGAAATGTATGTTTACAGCGGAGCAGAAACAGAAACTCCCGTACTCCATCACCGATAATATCGTTGTTTGGTACAGCCTGATCAGGTCTCCTGGGTGGGCACCCCACCATGCTCCGGTTATTATACGGAGAAAGTTGATCCTTTGTTGGCACTTCTGTTTCAGATACCTAATGTGGCATCCCCAGGCTCCTTTAGAGTCGTACCAGACCCCTAGCTGAGCCCTGGTGAAGACCCATGTAGCCAATTCTTGATGTCGATAAATCACCATGCGAAAAATGCATGTTTTTCGGACCGCAAGTTTAGCAAAAAGTTGTTTAGAGTCGGTGAAAGGCCATGCTGGTGCAGCTTCTCAGAAAGAATTGTGATAGAAATTGAATAAAAAGCCCCCTTTATATCTAGGAAAACTGATGCCATCTGCTCTTTGCTAGCATAAGCCATTTGAATATCTTTTGAGAGCAACGCAAGACAGTCGTTCGTGCCTTTGCCTTTGCGGAAACTAAATTGTGTATCTGACAGTAAGCTATTTGCTTCAACCCAATTATCGAGGCGAAACAAGATCATTTTCTCGAATAACTTCCGGATACAGGACAGCATCGCAATTGGTCGATACGAGTTGTGGTCGAAGGCTGGTTTTCCTGGTTTTTGAATGGCGATGACCTTCACTTGCTTCCAGTCATGAGGGACAATATTACCCTTGTGTAGTGTAGACTTGCCGTATATGATTGTGTGGCAGCAACCTAACCATTAAGCACCATGACACTTGCGGTCGACATAACATAGTCGACCATGCATGGCAACATTGTTCGAGAACAGGAAGTACCGCCATTACTCGTCACATTTGGATCATCGACGCTAAAGAGGTAAGACGCACTCAGGACCATTGCTGATTGCTTCACTGGTTGATTCCTCATGGCGTGAAAGTTCACATTGGCGATCCTGCCAGTATTTTCACTACATCTACAACGAACCAAAACCAAAATAAAAAAGCAAAAGCAAAAGGAATCAACCAGAAGCATGAAGCTAAAACTTATTTGCTCTAACGATCTTGATTTTATAAAATACTATTATAAGATAAAATGCGTTGGTGGCTTGGGGAAAGAAATACGTTGGAATTTTAGAGCAAATTAATTAGTTTTTGGTACTTAAGTGAAATTGCTAAGAAAAAATCCGTCGGAGAAAATGGCCGCTAAGTTGCCATCCAAAATCACAATGTTCAGCAAAATGAGGTGACAAAAAAAACTGGTCGCACGCACTGAGTGACACAGTAAGACCACAGTGTTCAGCGGAACGGGACGTCCGCAAAAGGAAAAAAATGGTTTTGCGTAATTAGTGGCAAAGTAAGACCACAGTGTTGAGCGGAACGGGACGTCCGCAGGCAAAAGTACTAAGAGAGATAATAGTGGCACAGTAAGACCCTCCAGCGGAACAGGACGTCCGCCATAAATCGGTTTGAGTAAAAAGTGGCACAGTAAGACCACGGTGTTAAGCGGAACGGGACGTCCGCAGAAAATACTAATCCTGAGAAATAAGAGTGGTACAGTAAGACCACCAAAACAGCATTCACACAAGTAAAAAAATAGATCACTGTAGTTAGTAAAATTCTAGCTGTCGTACATTTCAAGCGGAATATCCAGTGTAACGGAACATCCGCAGGAAATTCCTTGATAGCATATGATATAGGCCATAATATGATGCAACGTATTTCTTCAGCCCTTGCAACATCCACCACAATATTTCTTTTCACTTGATAGTAATGATAGTTAATTGATAGCAATTGATTAAACTACGAAGATTATTGTACATATTCCGAATGAATCGTATATTTCAGATTGTTAGTTGAACAAAAAGACATCGAAATGGAAAGCAACGGCAAGTATGTCCGAGCAATTACCGTCCCAAATTATGAAAGCAGTGATGAAGACCGCAGTCCAGAAGTTGCGAATAACTCATTCGCTGACGCGGATTCTGAAGTGGGAACCAGTGATTTCGCTTGCACGCCATGCGATGAGGTTGGTAGCAGCGGTAGCCAAAGCGACCATTCTGATTCCACCAGCGATACCAACCCGGTCGGAGAACTGGAGAGCTCTAGGCAACCAGCTAGTAATAAGAGCAACAGCAGCGAAGCCCATGCCAACAGCACAAACAGCCCAAAACCGACCAGCACCGACGAACGACTTCAGAGAATGGAGAACGTGCTGGCGGATATTACGAAAGCAATGAGTTATTTCCAAACTATGAATACTGCCAAGGACACTGATCGGACCTGGAGCACTCCAGTCGCCCTGACCAATCCTCCCGACACCACATCGTCAAGCGTCCGCTGGGACAACATTAAACCATTCCCCAGTGGAGTGGCAGCCAACAAAATGTGGGAGGAGTGGAATCGTTACATAGAGAATTTTGAGATTGCTGCTACTCTCAATAATGCAAACGATCCAGTCAGAAGGTCACAACTCCTATTCCTTTCAGTTGGTGAGGAATTGCAAGGAGTTGTCCGAGCGGCAAATCTAAGACCAAGCCTAACAGATTCAAACTGTTACAACGTTTTCGTGAGCAATATCAAAAATTATCTTCAGTCAATGACCGATCCTGCGGCCGAACACGAGGCATTCTCAAACATGAAACAAGAAAAATCGGAGTCAGCGGTTGCTTTTTATGCTCAGCTAATGGGAAAAGTCCGCCTATGCGAGTACAGTCCATCCGATCAAGACAGATTCGTCCGGGCCCAACTCCTGAAAGGCCTAAGAAATAAGGAGTTGGTTAAGGCTGCTCGTACATATGGATACGAAACCAAGTACATAGTTCAGGCTGCAACTCGTGACGAAGCATACCAAGCTGAAACAACCGTCGTGGATTCGTCAGAAGTGAATGCAGTTTACCGTGGTCGTCCCCAACCACATGGTCGACGAGACAATCAAAAACGTCCATGGAACAATACATGGGACAGACAAAAATCTGCAAAACGAGTCCGCGAGGATGAACAAAACTTCCGACGTGACCTGAAGGATCGCGGTCGTCGAAATCGTTGCGCAAGGTGCAACCGATATCCTCACACAAACTATCCTTGCCCGGCGTTGAGAAGGAAGTGTAACTCGTGTCAGGAATTTGGGCACTATTCGGTTGTATGTCGGAAAACAATCATTCAGCAACTTGAAGCGACGAAGGACGCGCATCCTAAAGAAGAAAACGAATCAGATGTTAATCAGGTATAATTTTCAGTGATTTATATTTAAAATACAATTCGTAGATTTTTTTATCGGCCTTTGTCGTTTTCTTACAAAATCCGTTTTCCTATTGTAGCATGTGTACGCACTCTCCCTAGCAGACGTACTTGTTACTCCGCTAGCGAATGACGGATCCCAATAGTAGCATGTCTGTAATAACATAGGGGAACATGGGGAGACTTGACCAAGCGCAAAATTCTATTTTCGGCTATGGCGTCTTCTATTCGATTCTTAATTTTTTTTCAAAAATATTTTTATACTTGTTTCGATCCCTTAAGGTAATTTTGAAAGTTTGGAGTAAAAAATCCTTGCCTTGCAGAAAATATTACGTGATTAATAAATTTGCATTAAATGATGTAATTTTTTATCAAACTTTGTATGGACATATCTACTCGACTACTAATTACTATTAAAGGACTAATATACCACCTTAATCCTTGTGAAGCAGTGAAATGATTTTACATAAACTGGAACATTGGAATAGTTATTACTAGAATTCGCATGAAATTGAACGCAATAACTTATGTTGGGGAGACTTGACCAAGATTTTATGGGGAGACTTGACCAAGTGGCGATCAGCTGAAGAAAGATACAAAATTCATAATATTTATTATGCTTTGGTATCTATTGTTAATGTTAATCACGCCATAAAAAAATCCCACCCCAAACATAAGTCTTTATATTTTAAAATTTGTAAGCAAAGCTGGCAATAGTAGGACTGATTTCGTGACGTGTGAACATGCAATGCAAGCAGTACAGTTAATCCTTAAAAAGAAATGCATTTAAAAAAATCAAAATTTATCAAATGCAACTCTTTTATATTTTTTACTGCTACCTAAGGATCTCGACAATAGGGAAAAAAATAATTACAGTATGTTTTATGTAATTATTTTTTGTTATGATTTTTCAAATTTCTCTTGGTCAAGTCTCCCCACGCCTTGGTCAAGTCTCCCCGCAATGGGGAGACTTGACCAGAAAAAACGATCACAGAAAAACTTTTGTAACTTTTCAAAAATTAAATTAAAAATTCTGCAAAAAATCATGAAGACGCGCAATAACTTTACGCATTATATCTGAATGATTTTTGGGGGGTTAAAGGCTTTTTTAGAGATTTATGCAGTTTTAGCTGAAAACCTGGTCAAGTCTCCCCATGTTCCCCTACGTACGTGGAACTATTGAGAACCAGAGCTACAGGTCCAAAGCCCTGGTAAAGGAGGATGGTTGTGATGATCCGGGCCGAGATCACCACGTAAAGCAAGGTAGGGCATAACCCCAATTCCAAGGCGTGAAGCGACCCGTGCCGAGGGATGAGTGATCGAGGGGGTGAAAAAGATGCTCGATCGTTAACGGAGCCTGTGGGGTACCTGGGCAACCCCCACAGTAAGCGTCCCTTACCACGCTAATGCGGAGCTCTGGCGTGGACGACATATATTTCTCGCGCTACTCGTGGGACTTTTCATGGAGATAAATAAAAATAAAAACAAACAGACGGAGGTGCCAAACCCCTTCGCTAGAGGCGGTTTGGCGAGGTCTCCCCCCCGTGGGGAGAGTAGTGGAGCGATGAGTGCCTCATCCGAAAGCACCAGTGACCCCCCAGCAGCGGTAGGCAATATCCCTACCAATGCATCGGAGGGGCCAATAGCTGCGATGCGCAAAGTAGCGAAGCAACTCGATTCTATAATCGACTTCGCTAGCGCAAAGCAGAACATAGCCAAGGAGTTGAAGTTGAGCCTTCTGGAGCTCCGGAAAGCTGTTCGTGTCGCAAGACAGGAACAGCAGGCCTATGTTGAGAGGGTGGAATGTCGGGAGAGGCCCGACAGAGAAACCCAGACAGTGGCCTCCAATAGGGAGGAAAGAGAGAAGGTCGATAGAGGTTCACAGACAGTGGCCTTTACCTTCTACGGAGCAGCCACGTCGATCGGAGCGGCGACCGAGTTCCCCTCGAAGGGAAAAGGAAAGGGCAATCGCAAGACGGCATCGAATGCGAAGCGCCCTAGGAAGTCGCCAGGCGAGGGTGCCAAAACCGACACCACACGGCGTGCAACCGTCAAGGTCAAACGCCGCCTGGGTGAGGTAAGCGAGGGCGAGAGTGACCTCGCTGTGGAGAGCGATGGTACCAGCAACTCGGCACGACCGGAGCAGGGGGGCGGTAGATGCCCGGTATACTGGTGGAGTGCCGAGATTGCAGCTCTACGGTCAGCCTGTCTCAGAGCTAGACGTAGGATGCAAAGAGCTCGCACCGAGGATGCAAGAGAGAACCGCCGTGAAGTGTTTCGAGCTGCGAAATTGGCCCTTAACAAGGCTATTAAGAGCAGCAAGAGAGCGTGTTTCGATAACCCGTGCGAGAGTGCCAACGCGAATCCGTGGGGTGACGCCTACCGGATTGTGATGGCCAAGACCAAAGGGGGCTCCTCACCCCCAGAACGGTCTCCGGACCGGTTGGCAACGATTATCGAAGTACTCTTCCCGTCTCGAGCCACAAGCCCCTGGCCACCTGCACTACGAGACAGTGCGGGCACGGTCGAAATGGTGGCTCCAGTGACGAATGAAGAACTACTCGCAGTGGCTAAATTCCTAGCAATGAACAAAGCTCCAGGGCCGGATGGAGTTCCAAACAACGCTCTCAAGGCAGCGATCATAGCGAACCCGAACATGTTCAGGCTAGCTATGCAGAGATGCCTTGACGAGTGCCGTTTCCCCGATAGATGGAAAAGGCAGAAACTGGTGCTGTTGCCGAAGCCCGGGAAGCCGCCAGGCGACCCATCGGCGTACAGACCAATCTGTCTGATAGACACGACTGGCAAACTGCTTGAGAGGATCATCCTCAACAGGCTCACCCCGTACGCGGAATGTACGGACGGTCTGTCATGCAACCAGTTTGGCTTTCGGAAGGGTAAGTCCACAGTGGACGCTCTCAACTCAGTGATAAATACTGCCGAGATAGCGATCCAACGAAAAAGGCGAGGTATTCGATACTGTGCGTTAGTGACACTTGACGTGAAGAACGCATTCAACAGCGCAAGCTGGGATGCCATCGCGCTCTCGTTACACCGGCTTAGCCTACCGGTGGGTCTGTACCGGATCCTGGAAAGTTACTTCCAAAACCGCGTACTGCTATACGAGACCGATGCCGGTCAGAAAAGGGTTCCGATTACCGCCGGAGTCCCGCAGGGCTCGATCCTAGGCCCGGTGCTATGGAACCTCATGTATGACGGGGTTCTGAGACTGAAGTTCCCTCCTGGGGTCAAGATCGTCGGCTTTGCCGATGACGTAACCTTGGAGGTCTACGGGGAGTCAATTCCTGAGGTAGAACTAACCGCAGAACACGCGATTAGCACGGTGGAGGAATGGATGAGCGCGAGAGGCCTAGAGCTCGCTCATCATAAGACGGAGGTAGTTATCGTCAACAACCGCAAGTCGGCACAACATGCAGTTATCCATGTGGGAGAAGTCGCGATCACTTCACAGCGAAGTCTGAAGTCTCTCGGAGTCATTATAGACGACAAGCTGACCTTCGGCAGCCATGTCGACTATACGCGCAAGAGAGCGTCGACTGCTGTTGCGGCACTATCGAGAATGATGTCCAACAGCTCAAAGGTGTGCGCCAGTAGACGTAGGTTACTGGCAGGCGTTGCCGTATCTATCCTCAGGTACGGCGGCCCGTCATGGTCAAGAGCACTGAGGGTAACCAGTTACCTACAGAAACTGGAGAGCACCTACCGCGTGATGTGCCTCAGAGTGATATCTGCCTACCGCACGGTATCGCACGATGCATCCTGCGTGATAGCGAGCATGATGCCAGTCAGGCTGGTCATTCGGGAAGATGAGGAGTGCTTTGAGCTACGTGGAAATAGGGGAGCCCGCGAGCGCACCAGGGTGACCTCGGTCGCCAGATGGCAGCGTGAGTGGGACAACTCCTCGAAAGGTAGGTGGACCCACCGGCTGATACCTAGCATATCGAGCTGGGTGGGAAGACCCCATGGGGAAGTTCACTTCCACCTGACACAATTCCTGTCAGGCCATGGCTGTTTCCGTCAGTACCTCCACAGGTTCGGGCACGCGGAGGTCCCAGTCTGCCCGGACTGCCCAGGTGTAGATGAAACTGCCGAACACATACTGTTCGTATGTCATCGGTTCGACGTCGAAAGAAGAGCAATGCTTGACGTCTGTGGCTGGGACACAACCCCGGATACCCTTATTCAGCGGATGTGTCAAACGGTGGAGAAGTGGAACGCAGTCTCGGCTGCTACCATCCAGATTGCCAGTAGACTACAGGTAATCTGGCGAACCGAGCAACAGACGGCGGGCACGGCTAACTAGTGTTTGGTTAGCTGGAGCAAAAAAAGGCCAAGCGCAAAAAAGGGAGTGAATGGTCTGTTCATGCCGAGGCAGGTTTGGCGCAGCGAATGGCAAACGCGTAAGGGGTAAACCCAGCCACCCCGAAGCAAGACAGAAGAGTGAGTGTATAGGCGTATAAGTGGACTGCCTCATGCCAAGACGGGAGGGTCGCAGCGTAGTATGTTGGAACTAAGCTATCGATGCCTCATGGCGTGGCAGAGGAGTGAAAGGGTGAGCATCCAAGTCAGTCTCACACTGCATGTTAAGGGTGAGCATAAAAGTCAGCCTCACAGGTTGGTAGAGGCTAGCACAAAAGTCAGCCTAGCAAGGAGTGAAAAAGGTGAGCACACAAGTCAGCCTCGCATGGTATGTCAGAAGTGGAGCCTAAGAAAAATGTCCCACATGGGATGCCAGGGGGAGTGACAAAGGTACAATAGAGTGGCATGATTGAGAGTGAATCAGGTGATAGGGTGAGCACCCAAGTCAGCCTCACATGGTATGGGTAGGGCGAGCACAAAAGTAAGCCTAGCAAGGAATGAGTAAGGTGAGCACACAAGTCAGCCTCGCATGGAACGTAAAAGGTGAGCACAAAAGTCAGCCTCATGTGGGAGTGTTTGAGAGTGAATCAAAGTGCGATTGAGAGAGCACCCAAGTAAGCCTCATACAGGATGTATGAACGCGTGAGTGAGAGTGAATGAGTACACTTAGTACAGCCATCCCCCCAGAAGTAATACCGAGAGGTAGTTCCTGGGAGGAATGATGGCGGAGCCCAATGGAGTTTAGTCAGTATTAATGGCTGGTCACCATTCGAGCCCGACACGCCCCCAGTGCACCCAGTGTGGTAGATTGGACCCTACCGTTAGCACATGTACTGGGCTAGGACATAAAGGTCTTCTCCATTGTAAAAAAAAAAAGACGTACTTGTTAACTGCCAGTTGGGAACATCTAGTCCTATCCAGTTCCTAGTCGACTCGGTAGCGGATGCAACTTGTGGTGAGGATTGGATGCGACTGAAAAATGAGTTCAAATCAGGTATCGCAAAACTCAGAATGCCTAGCGGAGGCAGAAATTACGGTACCAGGATGCAAGGCACATAACAGTGCAATTTTTTACGTTGCTCCAGCAGGACGGAGATCAATTCTCGGTCGATCAACAGCGAGCGACATGGGACTATTACAGGTAGATCTGAACCTCAACGAAGTGCAGCCTTTACCGAAGATGGTAGAATTTCCGAAGATGCCAAGGGTAAAAGTAAAATTCAGTGTCGATAAAACAATCCCTCCAGTGAAAAACGCCTACTATAACGTTCCCGCGGCCTACCGCGAAGCAGCAAGATATCGTTTGGACGAAATGGAACAACGTGGCATAATCGAAAAAGTAACATCAGCTCCCAACTGGATAAGCGGAATGTCGGCGGTTGCCAAAGGCAAGGATGACTTCCGCTTAGTTGTGAACATGAGAGCTCCAAATAGGGCGATCAACCGGGAATACTTTCGCTTGCCTCTGCTGGAAGAAATGAAAGTAAAGTTTCACGGGTCCAAATACTTCACAAAACTCGATTTGAGTAACGCCTTCTATCATCTCGAACTTAGCAACGAGTCTCGGGACCTAACAACCTTTCTTACTGAAAGCGGAATGTACCGCTTCACTAGGTTAATGTTCGGGGTGAATTGCGCACCGGAAATTTTTCAGCGAGAGATGACACGAATCCTCAAGGACGTAAAAAATGTTATCGTCTATATCGATGACATACTTATCTTTGCCAAAAGTCTAGAGGAATTGCACAAAACGGTAAATCATGTTTTGCAAATACTGCGAGCCAATAACCTAACACTAAATACGAGCAAGTGCGAGTATGACAAAACCCAGTTGAAATTCATCGGTCATCAACTCGATGAGGAAGGCTTTCATGTGGACGAAGAGAAAATCAGAAGTATCCGGCAATTTCGACAGCCTGTCACTATTTCTGAATTACGAAGCTTCTTAGGATTGGCGTCTTTCATAAGCGCACACGTGAAAAACTTCGCTGAAATCACTAGCCCTCTGTGGACCATAACTACCGCTAAATCATGGACCTGGGGGCGTGAAGAAAGTCAAGCATTCCAAGCAATCAAAAAGCAGATTGTACAAAACTGCGTTACGCTTGGATTCTTTTCTGAGAAAGATAGGACGATCCTATACACCGATGCTTCACCAATCGCGTTGGGCGCGGTTTTGGTTCAAGAGGAGAAAAACGGATCGTCGAGAATCATAAGCTTCGCATCGAAATCATTGACCACAACTGAAAAGAAGTACGCCCAAAACCAGAGGGAGGCCCTTGCTGCAGTTTGGGCAGTCGAGCACTTTTCGTTTTTCTTATTGGGACGAAAATTCACGCTACGAACGGATGCACAAGGAGTGTCATTCATTCTAAACCGAACTCGAGAGGAATCAAAGCGAGCCCTGACTCGAGCTGATGGTTGGGCGTTACGACTGAGCCCATATCGTTATGAGGTGGAATATATACGAGGAACGGAAAATATCGCTGACTCACCATCACGACTTTACAATGGTGACGATGCTGCCTTCGATGATAACTCAAGCCCCTGGGAAATAGCTACACTGGAAGCGAACGCAGTAGGATTTCTAACAAATGAAGAAATAAAATCAGCCACATCGGAGGACGCCGTTCTCCAAGAAGTAATTTGCTCTCTCAAGTCGGGAGTGTGGCCTGCCCACTTGAAGCAATATCAACTTGTAGAAGATGACTTAACCACTCGGGACGGAATGTTGGTAAAGACTGGCTGCGTTGTCATCCCGACTGCACTACAAAAGAAAACCATAGAACTGGCCCACGATGGCCACCCTTCTGCTGCTAAACTAAAGAGTATTTTAAGGCAACGCGTGTGGTGGCCGGGAATGTCAACCGAAGCTCAAAAATGGGTTGAATCCTGTGAAACTTGCGCGGTTAATGGGAAACCAGAAAAGCCCACACCTATGCAACGTGTTTTCGTCCCAAAAGCCGTTTGGTAAACAATAGCGTTGGACTTCAACGGTCCATACGTTAAGTTCGGAGGTATTTCCATACTTGTAGTTGTGGATTATAGATCGCGGTATCTTATCGCCCGTCCTGTCAAGTCTACGAGCTTTGATCATACGGTGAAAATCCTAGAAGAGATCTTTGATCGAGAAGGCATGCCAAAAACTATCAAGACGGACAACGGACCTCCTTTTAATGGAGAACAGTATGAAAATTACTGTGCGGAACGTGGCATAACAACCGTCTATTCTACTCCTTTATTCCCTCAACAAAATGGACTCGTTGAGGGTTATATGAAGGTCATCAATAAAGCAATGATTAGTGCAACTATTAATAAAACCAACTACGTCGAGGAGTTGCGCGAAGCAGTACGTGCGCATAACGCTGCAGAGCATAGCATAACAAAACTACCCCCAGAGGAGATTATGAGTGGCCGGAAGATTAAACGAAAACTTCCACTCTTAGAGTACCAGAAGGTGTCCGTGAACGATGAACTGCTTAATGATAAGGACCGTGCAGCAAAGTTGGCTGGCAAGAAACGGGAAGACGAACGTCGTAGTGCACGCCCGTGTCGAGTGAAACCTGGTGATCAGATGATAGTAGAGCGCCAAACTCGTGGAAAGGGAGAATCACGTTTCTCCTCTACTCAGTATACAGTCATGGAAGAAAATAATGGGAGTCTTACTCTAAGCGATGGAAGTGGTCATGTGCTGAAACGACACGTCACGCAAACAAAAAAGGTGTTCAAGTGGCGAAAGAATAAATCACCAGTGGCTGAGAAGCGTAACGAGTCTTCGAATTCGATTGACACAACTGACCGGAAGGCTCGTGGAAGGAAACCCCCAGTGTATCTCAAAGATTATGTGCAATCTGTAGTAATAGATCAAACCCGAAATTAAAACATGAATAAACTATCACCAGCAGTTTTGCTTTACATGTAATGCTACCCCGAATGATTTTTAGATCTCCTGTAGCCATATCAATTAGTGCGCTACAATTCCTAAATATAATAAAAGGGAAATACCAGTAAGTTATACACTGGTATGAAACAATATAACACTCACGGTAGTTTATGCTCAGCCTTTGGGACTGATCCTAATTCGGTTTCCATGCAAGATAATCACTATTCGGTACTTTCTGCGTAAGTTCTCCTAGGTATCCAGCGGTAAATAATTGAATAGGGCTCCCGTAAAACCTCCACATTATTTCAATCATAACGTTCCAGGTGTCTAGATACTTGATTCGTCGAAAGTATCATTTTCTTTTTTAATATAACTCCAGTAATGGTGTATCTGCCTGAAACATTGGTTTGGCTACGACACAAACTGATAATTATTGATAGTAAACAATTTAATCACTTGTTATTTGGGTATGTGGAACTCGTTTTATATTTTCTCGTATCGATACGAAATACGGAACATAAGGAAAATGCGACTGAAAAAGAATGTTAATAAATAATAAATACTCTTGCCTGACACTGCTACAATTTGCTCAAAAGTTATTTGTCATCGTTGTATTTGACTTTTCACCTTGTTGTTCCGTCATTTGTGACAGCCCACTGAGACGTCCAAAAAATTGTTTCAAAATCGTTCAACACGGGTCCAACGATGGACGTTCGTTGAACGGTTATTTCGACGTTGTCCAAATTGGTCCAACGAACGTCCTTCATTGGACGATTTTGAAACCAACCGTTCTTAGAGGGAGATTACATATTTGACAAACATGTAAGATAGAGCTGTGCTGTTATGTGTCGGAGTTGAGTGAGACTTGATGAGACCTTAGTGGAAAATGAAAGGTGAGAACATTTAAGCAAGTGGTAATACGCTTGGCATTACCCAATAAAGAAAAAGGCGGCTAGACGGATTAAAGTAAATGCTGGCGATCGGTAGGCTATTGAAACTTTATTCTACACACAGAATTTTATCTATGCATCGATAGCATACTTTTCCATCTGCCTCTCGTTTCTTCTGCTGTAAATTTAATGCATTGGACATATTCGGTCTATCCACTCATTGAATGCTTACTAGGAGTATATGCATGAAAATGCATAAAAATCACAGCAGAAGAAGAGAGACGGGAATAGAGGGTATGCTGACTATGCATATTTTTGTTTCTCAGTGTAGGCTACCCGACGCAGCGTGCGTATTGTTTTTTTTTTCTCGAGGGAACGGTAAGGAGCGAATAAAAAAGGCGCTAGATTCCTTGAATTAATATGTAGACACACGCATAAAATAAATTAACAAAACGTTGTAGTATTATCAATATTACGAATTTGTAAAATGGTGAAGCTGTTATTGCGTACATCGTGACATTTTTTTTTAGAGAAGGGGGGAGATGTGTAGTGTAGACTTGCCGTATATGATTGTGTGGCAGCAACCTAACCATTAAGCACCATGACACTTGCGGTCGACATAACATAGTCGACCATGCATGGCAACATTATTCGAGAACAGGAAGTACCGCCATTACTCGTCACATTTGGATCATCGACGCTAAAGAGGTAAGACGCACTCAGGACCGTTGCTGATTGCTTCACTGGTTGATTCCTCATGGCGTGAAAGTCCACAACCCTCAAGAAACTTATTAAATAAATTCAACAAGAGTCTCTTGGCAGAGTCTGGCAGATTCTTTAACAAGTTAAATTTGATTCTGTCTGGCCCTGTTACATGACAAGATAGCAAGTTAGAACTCCACCATCGAAAACGGTGTTTCGTTCGCGTTATCGTGAGGGGACGCGGCGCGGTAGATCTTTTGTGTCGGGGCGGAATCCGGACAAACCTTCTTGGCAAAATTGAATATCCAACGGTTTGAATATTCCACGCTCTCGTTAGTACTGTTTCGGTTTCGTAGACGCCGGGCCATACTCCAAAGAGTGCTCATCGATGTTTCTCTCGTTAGTCCGTCGACGAACCGGCGCCAGCAGCTACGTTTTTTGGCTTTCATCAAACTCTTCATGCGCGTTTCCGCCATCGTGTACTGTCGGTAGCTAGCTGGCAGTCCGTCGTCCCGGAAGGTCTTATACGTAGCGGCCTTCTCCGCGTACACGTGTGAGCACTCTTTATACCACCATGGATAATAATACTCATACGTTAAAACACCACACAGCCCCTTGAAAAGACCTTGAACATGGTCCGTGCCAAAATTCCCAACCATCAAGACACCATAAAATGGTCTCAATAACCCATAAATACACCAACATATGGTGTTTTATCTGGGACCATGGGAATGGCGGTTTCATGGGTTGAACCCATTTCACACACCTATGTCAAGCCCCATGAGCATGGGGGTATTATGGACTTTCCGTTTGCTCGGGACGCGTTTAGTCTGAGCTTGAATCGCGGTATCGAGAATCAAGCCAGCCAGGAACCCGTACTTTTCCTCCGGAGGAAGCTCTTGCGTCGATTCTACTTTTTCGGATATCGCGGACGCGTAGCTCTTCCAATCAATATCTCGTGTGAGGTCATACGAAACATTGATTGTATTCGGTGGCCCTGAACCGTTAGCAATATTAATTACGATTGGCAGATAGTCGCTGCCGTGGGGATCAGAGACTACCTTCCACATGCAATCTAACCGCAGCGATGTCGAGCAGAGGGACAGATCTAAGGCGCTCGGACGCGCTCTGGAGGAGCAGGAATCCGTGTCATTTCACCCGTATTCAAAATAGTCATATTGAAGTTGTCGCAAAGCTCATGGAGTAGGGTAGATCGATTATCGTCATGAAGGCAACCCCATGCCGTGCCGTGGGAGTTGAAGTCACCTAAAACTAGCCTCGGTGTGGGGAGGAGTTCCGCAATATCGCAAAGCCGTCGGTGGCTAACTGAGGCTCTAGGGGGGATGTAGGTGGAAGCTATGCAAAGGTCTTTGCCTTTAATTCTGGTTTGGCAAGCGACAACTTCAATGTCTGGTGTCGAGGGGAGGTCGATCCGATTGAAAGAATAGCACTTTTTGATTCCCAAAAGTACTCCTCCGTAAGAGTCTTCTCGATCCAAGCGAATAATATTAAATCCGTGGAAGTGTAGTGTTATTTCTGAAGTGAGCCATGTCTCGCATAGGGCAAATGCATCGCATTTCAAAATTCCACTGTAGGACAGTGATTAAATCCGTGACCTTGTACGATGAATTAGTCATCGAAGGATACAATCGCTGAAAGGAGGGGCCATTTCGCAGTGAACTGCATCAAGAATGTTTTTACTGCGGGGAGAAAGCTTATCAAGATGCTTTTAAGGGGGTCAGAAATATTTAAAGCTGTAAGAATCCGGTCCACAATTTCAGAGAAATTTATTAAACCAGCGCTGTTTTCTTTCTCTGGCTGAGATATGGGAACACTTGGGGTTTTTGGTGTTCCTGGAAGTGCTGGGAACTCCTTTTCTGAGCTCAGGTTACTGAGACCGGGAGCGACTTGCTTCGGTTTTGCACCAGTACTTCCTTGAGTAGTTAGTTTAGGGGGGCCATGAAGATGGCCCCCCTAAACTCCACCTTCTGGCCTTTACGACGAAACTTGGGAGAAGAAATGTTCCTCTTTTTTCTATTGCTTCTAGGCACAGCAGAAGATGTTCCCTTCTGGGGTTCATCACAGTCGCCTTCGTCAGTAGACAAGTTGGTATAGATTTTCGTAGAGACAGGTGGCGTAGTTATCTTAAGCATTTCTGCAAAAAGATCGCTTAGAGCGTCCCTGAAGAGAACGCTCAAGATTCTCCTCGCGCTGTTTGTACGCGGGACATGAAGGGAGATCATGTGGGTTTCCCCCACAGTAGAGACACTTTTCGACATCTCTACCACAGGAATCATCCGCATGATTCCCACCGCATTTCCCACAACGGGATTTTTTGCTACATTGGGAGGCTGTGTGTCCCAATTGTTTGCAATTAGTACAGTTCATGACCCGCGGCACAAAGAGGCGAACAGGTAGACGAACCTTGTCCAAGAGGAGGTAATTGGGTAGGGCAGAGCCGGCGAAGGTCACCCGATAAGAGTCTGAGTTGACGTATATTTTCTTGCCGTCAGCTGCGACTGATGCTGAATGCAAACGTTTGCATTCCAGTATCTTCACTGGCTTAAACTGGCTAAATTAGGCTCTTTGAAACAGCCAGTCCCATATTTTAGCAGGTCCTCGCAATTCAGACTCGAATCGGAAACGACCCCACTGACTTCAACCCTGCTAGCTGGAATATACACCCTGTACTCCTTCGTAAAGGGCTCGTAGCCAGCAATATCGTTTGCCTGAATTGAACTGTTAATAACCACCCGAAGCTTATCAGGGCGAATTTTCGATATTTCTGTCACGGCCGAATACCGATCTGTCAGAACTCGAGAAATCTGCAACAGATTCAAACACTTTTTTTCTTTGGTCCGAAAGAAGATCACAAATGGCCCGGTGGCCGAGCTCGGATGTACTTTGAGCCGGGGAGCCGATTTTGTTTCGACGTCCATCTCACCTTGAGATGAACTGCCGTCAGGGGAAGTCATTTTTGCACGGGCCTATTGCCCAGTGCACGTTATTAAGACAACCAAGAAGGGGAAACGTAAACTAATACTTAACTTGTGTAGGTAACGGTATCTAGACGGCTTACTAGAAGAACACTGCTTCACTAGTCACTGACCGGCTAACGGTACTCAGAAACAGAAACACAAAAGAAGGGAAAAAATACTGAAACCTCAACTAGGCGTAGAGTGTGCGAATAGCCTTGAACGCGGAATAACACTATTTGTCGCTATAGAGTGTACGGATCGACAACAAGACTTCTATCTCGACTGAGTGCTCGATAACGAATGATGAACAAAACAGACTTGGTATTTTCCCGGGTTCTTCAAACAAGCTATATGATTTGAATGTGTTTTTTTGAAAATAAACCTGAATAGGAACTGGTTGATGAAAAAGCATGAAAATACCCCAAAAGTTACATGCGACAATAATGCGTAGAACGGCAGAGCACTACTCATACTATCCGCCGGCCGCGTCCTCGAGATATACAATACAACCAATGCATTTTAATGTATTCATCAACGTCTTGTGCTACTTATTTTATTTACCTAGTACTTTTTTTATTGACGTAAATGATCCAAGAATGAAAAAGTTGTTGATATCGAGATTCCTCAGTTTTTCAATTTGCTCTGCTCTGTCCTTATCATTTCCAATCGAAGTTATAACATGTCTAGTGGGAATATTCTGAAGCAGAGCTTTATATTTATGGTCCATTACAAAAGATTCGTCATATAAAATAGCAGCATTAGTAATATTCATGTATATGATTATTGATCTGATGACTTCGGGTATTATATCTGTTGGCGGCATTATCTACAATTGATAAAGAGAAAAAAAGTTACAATGGGAAGCTGCATAACATACATTCAAAATACCTGCAACAGATAATTGCTTTTCACAGCCGACAAAGACCGCCATTGTCTTAAATCACCTTCTTGTCCATACGATGCCGAAACAGTAGGGATTCCAAGAGCTGAACTTATAGATTTAACAGTTTCTGATGATACACCAGTCAGTGTTGTGTCAAATATAACGTGGGGTGGCCGATTAGTAGTGAGAGCTTCGGCATATTTAGAGCACACTGAAAAATAATCATATATGCATTTAAAAAATCTGTTTTGAATTCCTTGATGTTGGTCTATGGTAGCTAACTGGCTAAAAAAATAAATAGTTGTCTATTCAACTGTCAGGCACACATAAAGGGGGGAAGCATACAGAATGTTCACGTATACGTTTTGCCTTTCTGCTATAGAAAAGCTATGCAATCACTCTTGTCATGGAGATGCCCTTAAATTGTTAGCCTACCTAATATCAACGAACTACCTTGCGACAACCATGATGATTCCCTGCACTATTGATGAGTGAGAAATAAAGTAACTGCCCGAGAGCAAACACGCGTTTTCTTACAAGTTGCTTTTCGGGATAAGATTCTGCTGCGTTCCTCCTCCTAGTGTACAGTTACGACAGTTAAATTGGCGACGAGGTGTTTTGAACATTTGAAGTGATGGCTGAAGTAAATCCGCCACCGGATGTTCCGGCTGCTATTGTTCCAGCTGCCGTGCCAACTTCGTTTATAACCGATCCATTCGACCGACACAAAATGAAGTGGTCGAGATGGGTAGAGCGGCTGGAAGGTGCATTTGTTTTGTTTGGTGTACAGAATGAGGTTAGGTTATACATGTTGCTTCACTACATGGAAGGAGAAACATACGATATTATTAGCGATAAACTTGCAGTGACCGTACAGACCTCAACAACAGACATATGACGCAATTGTGCGTTTGCTGGAAGCGCATTGCAACCCAGAACCACTGAAAATTTTAGAAAATTTGTTGGAGGTTGTTGGAGGTACGGGACCTGACGATGGAGCGAGCTCGAGAGATTGCAGTTTCGATGGAGCTCTCGAACAAAGGTGGAAGAGAAATCCAGTCCAAACAAGGGAGATCGGAAGTGAATCTAGTTTAACATTCTCGAGTAAATAACCCGAATGCCCAGGCCCAGGGGCCACGTACGATTGCTAATAAAAAGAAGTGTGAGAAAACTGATTCAGAGAACAAAGGGGAATGTTTTCGTTGTGGTAGTTCCAGGCACTACGCCAACAAGGGCTATCATATTCGCACGGTGTGCAATTTTTGTAAACTTGCTGGTCATCTGGAAAAGGTGTACATTAAAAAAAGAAGAATGCCAAGCAAGATAAACAGAAGGCAAAATCGGAGGCAAATTTGTTGGAAGCGTCTGAAGCCGAGTCTGAAGTGATTTCATTGGATGAAGTGTGTAAATTGGAGATCGCGGCCAACCCGTCATCGAAGTTCTGGCTGGATGTTCAAGTGAATGGGTCTAAAATCCGATTTGAAGTGGATACTGGTGCTCCTGTTGCAATAATAAGCACATACGATAAGAAGAAGCATTTTGCTGCGGATGCTCTGCTGCCGTCGGATATGCAATTAGTAAGTTTCTGCGATACGATGATTCAGATTGAAGGAATGTTGAAAGTGAAGGTTGTTCACGATGGAAAATCTTTGTTACTTCCCCTGTACGTATCAAATGTGAAGAAGCATCCGTTGCTGGGCCGTCAGTGGATGAAGGCGATGCGAGTTGACCTGAATAAAATTGCATATGGGTCATTCCACGCGAAGTGATCAAAAAAAGATGCAAACTTGAAATCGACCTTCACGGATTTGAACAAAATTTGGAGGAATTGTTCATCTAGGGCCAATATATAAAAACCCAAATTTTTGTGTCAATTGAGCCACCCCTCGGGTCATGGGAGCACCCCCCGTTTTGGCAAATTGTCAAAACCCTTGATTTTCTTTTGATCATATCTCCGGTTCTATTGAATCTAGAATCAAACCACAAGATGGCTTTTGAAGAAAATTGTTCAAGGAGACTATAAAAAATATTACTTTTTGCCGACAGTGTTGCCAACTATGCAATTTTTTCAGTTAAATATTAAAAGTTAATTTTTCTCAAAATACGTATACTTTAATTTTGAAAATTTTAATGCCATCGCGTTCCTCAGACATTTTTACATAAAAAACACTTATCATCCCAATATAATATGAGCGCATCCTGAGATATACCGTTTTGAAGGGAAAAACTCCGATTTTCTCATATAAAAATCCATTTTTATTGGCCAAAATTGAGAAAATCTTCAAACTGTCATAAAAATCGACCCTGATCTGCTAGAAGCAAACCAAATACGTAGTTTTTCATCATTTCTCGTCTACTTCACGAAAAATTATGTTTAAACTCAGAATACTCAAATTGGTTTTTTAGTGTTGTGCGCTTGCGATTTTATATGGGAAATTGCGGTTTTTTCTCTTCAAAACGGTGTATCTGAAGATGCGCTCATATTATATTGAGATGATAAGTGTTTTTTATGTAAAAATGTCTGGGGAACGCGATGGCATTAAAATTTTCAAAATTAAAATATGCGTATTTTGAGAAAAATTAACTTTCAATATTTAACTGATAAAATTGCATACTTGGCAACACTGTCGGCAAAAAATAATATTTTTTATAGACTCCTTGAACAATTTTCTTCAAAAGCCATCCTGTAGTTTGATTCTAGAGTAAATAGAACCGGAGATATGATCAAAAGAAAATCAAGGGTTTTGACAATTTGCCAAAACGGGGGGTGCTCCCATGACCCGAGGGGTGGTTCAATTGTCACAAAAATTTGGGTTTTTATATATTGGCCCTAGATGAACAATTCCTCTAAATTTTGTTCAAATCCGTGGAGGTCGATTACACGTGCCTTGATCACTTCGCATGGAATGACCCATATACTGAAGTAAACAAAATTGATACTGTTACTAATCCACTGCAAACAATGCCTGCCGCTGTTAAGACGCTAGTTGAGAAGTATGCTACACTCTATGATGGGTCAATTGTGAAAATAAAAGGATTATCTGCCAAACTGTGCCTGAAGCCGAATACACATCCTGTTTACATAAAATCCAGACCTGTTCCGTTTTCGTTGCGAGCAGTTGTCGAGAACGAGCTCGACAAGTTAGTCAACAATGGTATCCTGGTGAAAGTCAACCATAGTGCATGGGCTACACCCATAGTTCCAGTTCCGAAGGCTAACAACAAAGTGCGACTTTGTGGGGATTACAAGGCTACGGTAAACCCGAATCTGGTGGTAGACAGTCACGCATTACCGACGATTGAAGAACTTTTTGCTAATGTTGGTGGTGAAAAGTTTACGAAGATCGATTTGACTCAAGCGTACTTACAGCTAGAGCTTGAGATGGGTGATAGGGAGGTGTTAACTCTCAATATACACAAGGGTCTTTACCAGCCTACACATTTGATGTATGGCATTGCGTCTGCACCTGCTATTTGGCAAAGATTAATGGAGCAGGTGCTGAATGGGATTCGTGGTTTAGCCGTATTCCTAGATGACATTCGAATTACTGGTCTGAATGATCAAATACATCTGCAAAGGCTCGAAGAGGTTCTGAAGCGTCTTAGTTCCTACAACATGCGTATAAACTTGGAGAAATGTCATTTTTTGTGAACGAGATTGAGTACTGTGGGTACCTGATCAATAACGGCAATTCATAATATGCCATTTCCAGAAAACAAGGACCTAATTCGTTCATTTGTGGGGTTAGTGAACTACTACCGAAGGTTCTTGCCGAACCTAAGTTTGACTTTGTACCCTCTTAATAATCTACTGAAGAATGATCTGCGTTTTGTATGGTCAAAACAATGCGATGAGGCGTTCAACAAAGTCAAGCAAGAGATGCAGTCCAATTTATTTCTGGTACACTACGATCCAACGCTGCCGTTGGTACTTGCTACCGATGCTTGACCATACGGAGTCGGGTCGGTACTGAATCATGTTTACCCGGATGGCGCAGAAAGACCGATCCAGTACGCATCCCAGACATTCAACGCTACGCAGCAAGCCTACAAGCAGGTAGATAGGGAAGCATGCGGGATAATATTTGCAGTTCGCCGGTTCTACCAGTATCTGTTTGGAAGAAGATTTACGTTGCTGACGGATAACGAGCCGTTGAAGCAGATTTTTTCGGACACGAAAGGTCTACCGAAAATGTTTTCTCTGAGGATGCAACATTATGCAACATTCTTAGCATCATTCAAATACAAGATACAGTTCAGACCAACGAACCAACACGGCAATGCGAACGCTTTCTCACGTTTGCCGTTGAAGGAGAAAACACCAGCGAACTTCATTGAAGAGACGGATTTTATGGAGGTCATTATGACTGAAACGCTGCCGCTAACCGTGGATGATCTCGCTAGGGCTACCGCTGTGGACAAGACTGTGAAGGTGCTAATGCAAGGTCTACGGAAATGAAAGATCGTTGATCCTAAAGAACGCTTCGTTGTGGAGCAACATGAGTTCACAATTCAGAAAGGCTGTATCATGCGTGGAATACGAGTTTACATTCCTCCGAGTTTGTGTGTAAATGTCCTAGCCGGATTACATTGACCGCATACATGTGGATTTTGCAGGGCTGTTTGAGAACACTTACTTTATCGTGCTTATGAATGCCTACACGAAATGGCTTGAGGTGCGCATTATTAACAACATCACCACTACAACCACCAATCAGCTCTGCAGAAAATATTTCACAACGTACGTAATCCCTTCCGTTATAGTGAGTGACCGTGGAGTGCAATTTACTTCTGAAGAGTTCCAGAAATTTTTGAAGTTGAATGGAGTTTATCACAAAATGGGGGCGCCTTATCACCCAGCCACCAACGGGCAAGCCGAACGATTTGTTCAGACGTTCAAGGCGAAGTTAAAGAGTCTGCAGTGCGACAGAAGTATGATTCATGCCGAATTGTGCAACATACTCCTTGTATATCGAAAGACCATACACCCTGCCACTGGTGCCTGATAATGTTGTAGAAACAAAGGAGCAAGAGTTGCAGCGAGAGACTACCTCAATAAGGAAAAGTGGAAGTTTGGTGTGGTTTCAGAGAAACTGGGAAAATTACATTACTACATTCGTCTCGACGACGGCAGGACATGGAAGCGGCACATTGATCAGCTCCGAGAAGTTGGTCCAACTCTGCCGAACCGAAGAGATGTACCAGTTGTTTTCAAGGATGTTCCTGCTGAAACCGTGCAAACAGATAATCTTGATCCAGAGCTGACAGCGACGACCAGTACGACGCAAAACGTACGAGCGACTACTGTGATGGTTCCGAATCAACCGCCATCAGAAGCCGTAGGAGTAACAGAGAAAAGAATTGCCGAAGCAGAGTCCGGTTCAAGGACTGCCAACACAGGTCAACCCAACCAGACTGACTATCAACAATCGCCAAGAAAATCAGGTCGAGTAATTCGACCGCCCAATATATTGAACCTTTAATGAAAATATTTTATATGTAAGTTACTATTACTATGCATTGTATATGAATTCCATTTGCTAGGGGAGGAGAGTTGTCATGGAGATGCCCTTAAATTGTTAGCCAACCTAATATCTACGAACTACCTTGCGACAACCATGATGATTCCCTGCACTACTGATGAGTGAGAAATAAAGTAACGGCCCGAGAGCAAACACGCGTTTTCTTACAAGTTGCTTTTCGGGATAAGATTTTGCTGTGTTCCTCCTCCTAGTGTACAGTTACGACAACTCTGAAATCCAACTTTTTAATCGAGGCCCGGAGGAACCATCGGGAATGCAGGGAAATCACTGTCTTCCCGCAATTCTCTGGTTTCATCTTCGCCGATGACGCTCATAAACTTCATCGTTCGTTCATTAATAAGAAGAGTAAAGCCGACATAATATGCATGACAGAAACATGGATGGTGATTACAAATTCTATTATCGCCATCGATAGCTATGAGGTGATCAGAAATGATAGTAACTGCCATGGTGGTGGTATTTGTAGCTATTTTACAAAACATCTGTAATGTTGAATAATTTCTAAATTTGCTCTGGAAGAAAGTAGTTTACAACAAAAAACTGAGCATATTTTAGTTTTAGTCTATTACAATCCACCTAGAATAGATGGCTTGAAGAGTACAGGAGTTATGTATAAAAACAATTTTTGCCTTTCTCCTATAGAAAGGCTATGCAATCAGTCTGAAAACCAACATTTTAATCGAGGTGCGGAGAGCTGAGTTTTTTATACCATTCGACTCAGTTCATCGAGTTCGGCAAATGTCTATGTGTATGTATGTATGTATGTGTGTGACCAAAAATATGCACATCGGTTGCTCGGAGATGGACGAACCGATTTTCTCAAACTTAGTCTCAAATGAAAGGTACAACGTTACCATAGGCTGCTGTTGAATTTCATTCAATTCCGACTTCCGGTTCCGTAGTAACGGGTTGAAGAGTGCGATCGCGCATGAAATTTCCATATGAATTGGTATCAGCAATCAGCATGTTATCTAAAAGATGCAAAAACTTATAAAATGTGTTCTAAATTGCTTGAATTTATGGTTTCAGCTCACTGGTTCCCAATCAAACCAACATTGACCACTTTGGGCACCTTCGGCGAAACCGGAAGCTTCAAGAAAGTGGCTTAGTTCCTTAAGTGAATTCACATCTGCTTCTTAGAAATGTCTGACTCTATTTTTTCAAATTTAGTCTCAAATGAAAGCTACAGCATCCCTATTGACTGTTATTAAATTTAATTGGAATCGAAGTTCTGGTTCCCGTGTTACAGGATGAAGTATGTGGTAACATGCGAAATTCCCATACAAACCGATGCAATACTTATATCTAAATGACGCAAAACTAATTAAAATAAGTTTTAAATTGCTTGATATTGTTGGTCCAGATCAAAGGCGTTGTTTACTTATATAAAGGCTCGCACAGAATGAAGCCAAATCTACCAATCGAACATGTCACCGGCTACCTATCGTGTAAACTAAACAAACATACTTCTTTAGCTATGCCCTCATGCGTGCTCGCAAGGGGAGTATTGTTATTGGCTGGAAAAAATTACAAAAATAGGAGTGAAAAACTATTTGTTTATATATTTACCTTTTCTCATTTCTTATATTGCTTACAAAAATTAGCAAGTTAACAAGAACGTGATGAATGCACATTTTAATTGATTCACCGAACCTCTACAGTGCCATTGAACGACTATCAGGCTTATTTTCCCTTTTTTGCCTTTCTCATATAGAAAGGTTATGCAATCACTCTAAAAATCGTCAACCTAATCCCATCCCGGAGGGCCGTGTGTCATATGCCATTCGACTCAGTTCGTCCGCTGTCATTGATTTTTTTTATTGATTGAACTTCCGGTTCCGGAGTTACGGGTTGAAGAGTGCGACCACACAGCAAATTCCCATATAAACTGAAATGAAAAATTCTCGAAGGGGGGAGTAAGGGAAAATTTTAAAATCGAATTTGCATGAAACGTTGAGATCGAAAAATCTCGAAAGAAAATTTTTGACGAAAATTGACTTTTTTGGACTGCCTCATATAGAAAGGTTATGCAATCACTCTAAAAATCGTCCACCTAATCCCGGCCAAAAATTTTTTGGCCTATAAAGGCTTAGGTAGGGGTATGCAAGGAGGGGTTGCTACTTTAAAATTAAAACTAGATTAAAAATTCTTAACCGGTTGAAAATTTTCGGCAGGGTCCGGACCCCCCGAATCTTCCTCCTTGATTCGCCGCTGATTTCAAGCGATGTTTTAGTGTCGACACATAATATCACAAGCAGGGTAAAAAATATTCAAATTCATGGAATGAAAATTGATCATATTCAGCCGCATTCATGTTCAATATTCAGTGACGCAGCTGAAAACGTCAAACGAACAAACCGCCCATTCATCCAGACAGATTTTCATTCATCTCCGATTATTACACGAAGCGACCGTGCAGCAACGAATCAAACGCATCGAAGTAGACCCTGGCACAATGTAAACGATTATGATTGCTGTTTCATATGCTTTACCGGCATTTAAAAAAAATCCTAGATAATTAGTGAAATGAATATGTTGTACGATATTCAACTGAATGAATAACATGGATATTTTTTCTAGTAACCGCGAGTCGCATCAGGTTCATTTTCAGCCGTGAAAAAAGAGCTTCGATTATTTTTAACTCTGATCTCATGATTGGCTGTCGATCCATTGTATGTATGTGCAAATCGTACTGAATATGTAATATACATTTTCATAATTGTATTGAACATAACCAGCCATGGAATCGTAGTTTGGACAAATAAGAAGGACACAATTGCACCACTAGGTGGATTAAAACAGGTTTTGTATAGTTGATAAATTCACAAACGGAACGTTACAAAACGCTTTATTATCTAATTGCGAATATTATGACATTCTTCTTCAATATCTTTGAAGAAGAATGTCATAATATTCGCAATTAGATAATAGAGCGTTTTGTAACGTTATGGTAAGTGATTTCATGAGTGTTGCCAGGTTTGATGAAACGTTTTCATTACAAGTGACGAGACTCGTGACGTCTCGAAATATTCTCTCCAGCGTGATAAAAAACGAATAAACAACTTCTGTTACATACGTGCTTCCCCACTAAAATCTTTAAGTATAGTATACTTTGTAAATTGTTTTAAAATGGGGTCGTACTAATACATGGTGTAAAGCATACCTCACAAACAGTATAGTTTTTCGGGACACTCTTAAGAGGCCCATATTATTGGCTCGAATCAAAACTCGTCGAAATGTCAATTGACGATATGTTCATCTAAAGGCCCTAGTATAAAGGTACGCAAAGAGTGTGCAGAAAGTGAAGCCGAAAAAAGTCTACCTGTCGAGCAAAATTAGAATCCAACTTTGCTGCAGAGGTATATGGGATGTATTCCAATTGTGCTCGATAGGTAGGCTTTTTTTGACTTCACTCTTTGCGCAACTGTTCTCTATAGACGATTTCACCACCTGGGCGCCAGTTTGACGATATGAAATGAACTTTGTTTACTTTCGACAAGTTTTGATTCGAGCCAACAACATCCAGCCCTCTTAAGACTGTATCCTGCAATATGGTACACTAGATTACGTTCTGAGTTATCGAACACGCTATTGTCAAAAATCTTCAGAATACTTCAACTCCACAAGATCCACCTGATATAAGGAAGACATTTTAGACCAAGACTATATTTGGTACCACCTGGTTTACTTTTTCTTCCATCTGTTCATTATAGGGGAACTGGGGGTAAGACGGACATGTTAAGGATATACTCAAATAAAACATAGTAAAACATGTTTTTGTCAACATGTAATACACTATGCTGTAGCTCCATATGTTGGCTTTCGAGTGCCCAGAGGGATTGTGTTACAAAAATCAACAAATATCTTTTTTGAAAGAAATAGAAAACAAAGAAATATCTGTTATACTGTTTCTAACGGATGTTTTGGGTAGTTTGTGGTTCTTCTTAATATATATGTTCAATTCGAGGTGAAAAATAACGTTTTAGTGTTCGATTAAAAGTTGTATTTTCTAATATCATTTTTTTTTTCGTTGTCATAAAGAGGGCTATACAATCAGATCCAATGATCAGTCACAATCATTTATATAAAACTGGAAAGTTACATATTAAATACGCAATTGGTAACATCAGTTCCTCGAGTACACACAACCAGAATATGGGACCTGCACAATGTCGTCTACCTTTTCCAGGTCCTAGGAATTTCGTATTCAGCCTCGGTCACATTAACGTACATCTTGCGGTCTACTACATGTGAGACCTCAGCTAACAGAATGGTTCTCCACGTTTGGCTGCTAGAATTTCGTTTCTACACGCGAGACATTCATATAAGGATGAATCAATAGAATTAATCAAGACTGGCCGTCTTGCCCCACCAGTACACATATTTTTTAAACGCTTGCACTTATTTACTCGTATATAAACATACCTGTTATTTTCCACGAAGATGTCGTTTAAAAGTTAAATTATCGAAATAAAAAAAAATCCGCGAGAAAATTGATTTTTTCCTCGATAAACCTTAAAATCAGATACGTAAAAATTACATCCGCTCGAAGATACACTACTGATTGTCAATGTTTGCTTAAATTTTTCGCGTTTAACAATATTCAAGGCCTACAGAGTGCTTCATAATTCAAGGATATCCATAAAAAGAGGGTACTCATATAATACAATTGATCTTTATATGTTATATGCCTAAAATAACCATGTGTCCGTCTTACCTCACCTGTCCGTCTTACCCACAGTTCCCCTACGTTTTTTGATCTGATCTGATTTGATTTGTTCGATTTACGGATGCCTTCGGTTAAGTTCATTAACCATTTTATATCGTCCAACTTATAACATTATGAAGGAAATTCAGATATGAACTATGATAAAGAAAGCAACTTCAAGTTATCTTTAAATTGAAGAGCAGTTGGACGTTATTCAAGCAGTGTTCTTGCAATAAATTTACACTAAAATTTCAAGTAACAATTAATTTCATTTTCCAACAAACAATGATTCAGTAAATTAGCATTAAATGTTAAATTCGTAGAACAAAATGATTTGTTAAACAACATTAAAAAAATCAACACATAGCCAACCCTAGTTACTTTAAAAGTCTTGTTTTGGTATTATAGTATAACATTGGACTTCAAGGCAAATGGTTATTATTATTCTGTCACAGTGACATGGTTTTGTTACTGTTCCATTCGAGTGTCAAGTTTATCCGAGAAAAATCCGCTTAAAATAACCTGAGTCCTGCGTTGACTCAAATTCTTTGAATAAATTTAAACACGTTATTCATTGATTAAATAGCATTCAATAAATCAGATGAAATAATATTTGAAATGGTTATCGCTGGGATGTTCCATTTGCCACGATAAGGTTGCTTAATTTTTCATTCAGTATGAATTTATTTTGTGATTTGATCAAAGTCACTCAAAGTTACTGCAAATATTCCGGCTGCCAGAAAAAATAAATAGTCTGTATTCTACGCAGTGTTGCGCATTCCTTTGTACGGGACTCAATATTGTATACAGACTCTAGTCCAGATCACTAATTGCAAATCAAAGTATCTTTGACTACATTGAGAACTGTTGAGGATTCCAGAAATTCCAGGAAATGGCCAAGTCCCAAAACTAGGTTCACACCTGTTTCTCATATATTGCTAACTCGATTCTCACAATCTTATTCTTAAATGAAGGGTGTCGTGAATTTTTGTTGAACTGTATGAGCTCTCCATAGCGATTGCTACTTGTCGCGTCAAACGTGTTCGAGTGAATGCTAGACGTCGCTCAAAATTTTTCACTCGTCTATCTTTGCAACTCATACCTACATACACGCACACATTCGCACCTCCATCGTTATCGCGTCCGATTCGAAGCTCGGGTGCTTCTAATAATTCTCGCTTGTAGGAAGCTTGCTCTTGCTCGCTCTATCACAACTTATATAAATACGAAACAAGAACAACGCTCCCTTTCACACACACACACACATTCTCACGAATATCGTTATCCTGATCTGAGCTTCGGGTGCTTTTAATAATTTTCGCTCATCATCAGAATACCCGCTTCACATCTGCCTCACACAAACTAATTTATTTCCAACGACAAATTCACCAATACACAGAATATTTTACCATGCTTTCCCATAAGGAAAATTAACATCTATTAAACCCGCGTAATACGTAACAACTCGCTCGGAACAAATAGGTTTTTATCACGAAATACCAGGAGGGTGTCACTCCTGTCATCCGCTATGGAGATATACCGACTTTGACAGTAGTCAACATATGATGGGCCTAGCTGCATCTAGGCCCACGTCGCCCGTGCAATAGCATTGGGTTGTTTTGATTTTAACAAAGGCAGATGTTGGCTAGGACAAAATGGCTGCCTAGCAGGGGGCTGCGAAATACCTAACAAATGCTTTTCAGCGCAGAATATTTTGTTTTCATCTTGTAATAATTCAGCGCCTATTCTTTTTAACGGGGATAGAAATGTTAAATAAGATTTCTTACAGCTCATTTATAACTACAGATGCTAAGTCATTCCAAAGGAATTTGGTTTATTTTCTCACGAAATGCACCTCAACCGGCTATGCAGTGCAAATATTTTGTCATAGCAGAGTTGCGTAAAGAGGATTGGCAACATTGGGTCAATCATTGGTCTTTTTTAAATTTTGGCAACCTTTTATTTTTAGTTAAATTTCAAATGACTTAACCCGAACGCTTAAGTTAGAAGTTAATTTGCTGCTTTTAAAATTTAAATCGAAAGGGTTTAGTTTTATTTTGTAAAAATCATTACGATAAATAACTGATCCGCAACTAAGAACGAAATGGATTGATTTTCGCCACTTGCCGTCTGATTGGGGAGTGACAGCAAACAGTCGAATTTGCAGTGTAAGATAAATTTATATATATATATATATATATATATATATATATATATATATATATATATATATATATATATATATATATATATATATATATATATATATATATATATATATATATATATATATATATATATATATATATATATATATATATATATATATATATATATATATATATATATATATATATATATATATATATATATATATATATATATATATATATATATATATATATATATATATATATATATATATATATATATATATATATATATATATATATATATATATATATATATATATATATATATATATATATATATATATATATATATATATATATATATATATATATATATATATATATATATATATATATATATATATATATATATATATATATATATATATATATATATATATATATATATATATATATATATAAGTGGAATACATACACAAATTTGTCAAAATTTTAGCTGCGCTTCAACTATGAGAAAGACCTTCATATTTCCACTGTCGGTGGAAGTTTATTAACACTACCCAAAGCTGTTCCGGTGCTTGAAATAGTGCCAAATATCAGTGCACACATTTTTTTTAATAATTATTAATAATTACAGATTCGAACGGATTGATCAACTAAAACTAGAAGATAGGGGGCACATAAGTTTTGGGAAGATATTCAAGGGGAGAAGGGGTGAAGTCATACATCTGTGTATCAGAGACATGGGAGAGAGGGTGGACAAGGCTGAACGGGGGGGGGGGGATTTAAATTTTCAGTTTCCGGCATCAGGAATCAACGGCCAGGATTACAGATTCGAACGGATGTACGACAGGGGTTCCTCCAGACGATTTCGTAGTACGGCTCAGATACGGATCGGAAACACACCGCGTTGCGCGTGTGATGTTGTACTGTAGATCTCGTGTTGTTGGTTCATTAGACAAATGTTTTGTCTCGACTTGGAGTCGTATCAAACCATCGTTGGGGTACGCTAGGCGGAAGAGGGCACTTCTGGGAATGATAAGAGAAAATATAGGGGCATTTAAATTTGGATATTGATGGTTTTGAGGAACGTGTATATAAGGGACATGTAGAGAATATCGCGGCTTGCTAGTACATCTCGGACCGGGACATTGGGTGATCTTCCTCGGGCCCGAAGGGAATCGAATAGTTGAGATGATTTTTAGGTGGTGAAGTTTACCTGAACTTTATAGGTAACGAATTCGGTCGATGATAAGTTGTTGAAATGATCGTTCAATGCCCATACCGAAAAACGTTTCCATTGGTCAGAATGCCTATCAACATATGATAGCTGCAAACATGAGGACAACAAGGTTATCGCTTTCGAAAGGAACAATTATTTATTATTCGTGTTCAAGTTCCATTACAGCAAAAGTTTCGTCGATTGACGATTATCGCATAGTCGTTGATTTAGCCGGCAAATGCAAAACAGTGCTCGGCACTGACGATAAGGAGTAAGAAGGATTTGATAGGAGTGATAAGAATGCAGAGCATTATACATTCTGGAAGAATATCAGGGAGGAGAAATTATATGTAAATTTATTCATATGTAAATTTATATTATATTTATATTATATCCCGAGTTGCCATCATTTTTGCACCGCAATAAAGCTTTCTGCAACTGCTGTCTTGTTCAAATTGGCAGGAAATAACTAGGCAGCGAATGATAAATTGCATAGTCAATTTATTTACTTTTTCGGAAGGATAAGTAATTAGTATGTTGTGAATATATATGTGTCACCGGTGCCGTGTGTTATGGTGGTACCGGACGGAACCGTTGGTCAGCAAACCGTCCTTGTCGTACTGGTCATAGATGCGACGTTTTTTCTCATCTGATAGCACTTGACATGTTTCGGAGATCTGTCTTAACGCTCTCTACTTAGCGCAGGATACACGAAACCGCTGCTAGCTTTCGAAAGAAAATTCCTAGCTGCTGCTACTCTATCAGTCTTTCTCTCGACTGAGGACTACAATTTCGGTCGACTAAATTGTGCTATGAAAATTGTACTTCCTGGAATTTCACCTAACGAGATCAATTCATTGTGAGGAATTTCGCTGCGTTCCAATATTGCTTGCCTCTGTAGGTGATAATGTGTGTGTATTCACTTCGGCAGCCAGGTCTTATGTTTTGGGTAATTTTGCTATCTTATTCTGCTGAATAAATCATCTGGCTAAAGCCTCTACGTTATACTATGGTCACTTTAAAAACGCATTGCTATTTAATCTTGTAGCTGTTGGCAAGTCAGTCCTGGCACTGTTCTTGACTAATCCTGGCACTATACCGCTGACGTCGCACTTATTACGGTGATCAAACTTGGCGAGAGCGGCAGTGGTTACGTCGGAATTGTTCACTCGACAAGCAGGAAGTGCAAGGACTCTGCTACTTATGCCTGAGCCCCTCGTTGAAACCTTCGTCCTGTCGGAGTGTTAGCTTCGTCCGATACCGGAGCGTATTGCTGAACCGAAGCAGTCTGCTACTGGCGCTGCTTCCTTCGAATCGGAATCGCTGAATATTCCCGTTAGCCAAATGTCCAACGTGGCCGAAGGCAAACCGATTGCAGCAACACCACCAACCGTAGCTGAAATTTTGGCCTTTAATCCAAGTCCCTGCCATTGACATAGCGACAGACGAGTGCAGCGCAGGTTGGACCATCGGTTGACTCGGTGCCGGACAGCGCGAAACAGCTGCAACAGGAGCGGACCTAGTATGGGGTGTAAAGGTCATCAATTGCCATAGATCACCAAAATGCTCGGCGACTAACATTGTGAACAAAACAAACCAAACGAAATTGATCGCAACAACGATAAATTAATCTAAATTCTACCCAAACATTTGAAAATGAGAAAAAGGCAAAAGAAGTTTTGGTCGAATTCATTATAATTCTATTTAAAAATTGAATACTGTTTTATTTTGATTGCGCATATTGTTTACATCAGACACACCCCTTAATTCATTGAGTACGTATTTCACTGCCTTTATAATCCTTTTGGAATCAGTTACAATAATCCTTTATAATCATTTTATAATAAGTGTATTGCTAGTTGGGACTTTTATATCAGCCGGGCTCTTTTATAATTTGTTATAAAATCATTATCAAAATTCTTCATAATCCATTGTTGCGTTATGTTTATGTACATGGCCAGATAGATAGTTTTTAACTGGGACGGAACGTGTGGATACGAAAAAACCTAATGTCAATTGTAGCCAGGGGGAGCTGTCAAATGCAGCCAAAGGGAACCGTCAAATGCAGTCAGGGGGGACTGTCAAATGTAGCCAGTCCATTTCAAATATGTGAGGAAGAAAGAGTGGCTATGCAAGACAAGAGATAAAATGAACAAAAAAAGAAAAAGAAAACATCAATCCACAGGTTCTGTCCCAGGATTTTAATAGAGAACATCAAAATTCGATTTGTTTGCATTTGGCAGTAGGCCTTTTTCAAATGTTTGGCTAGAAATTCCTTGCTTCTTCAATGAATCATGTACAAGAAAAGTAAAAATGTTAAATTTAACGGAACAATGTATGATGCCGACATCAATTAAAAAATACAGCTGAGCGACCTTGTTGGGAAAGTGTTAATATTTGGCAGCGAACCAAACCAAGTTTCTCATACTATGATCGAATCAACAAAAATTCCAAGATCATGTAAACAATCTCTTTGAACTGTCAAAAAAGTGAGGTTAAACATTACCATGCAACGTTCTCCACCGAGAGGTTCACTTTAGTTTGTTTACATAAAGTCCTATTTACAACCTCGGTGAAAGTGAACGTGAACTCGATGCGCACAAAGTTGTTTTTTTCTAATATCTCACTTATTAGTACATAGAAATTGATGAAACTGGAACTAAACGATAGTACATTAATATACTTATCGAAACCATGCACAATTATTCGATATAATAGAATCAATGCAATAATATATTCCTCGATCATTTTAAATATTCCACGGTGAAATATGTTCGCAGTGGATATTTCACTTGTTCACCGGTAGTGTAAACGCGACGATGGGCGGAATTGATGCGGAGTGGTGAATATAAATGTCATCGCTGTTCACGGTGAATGTTCACCTTCGAATACCAAATTGCATTCTGACAAACTGTAAACTGCCAGATGAGCGTGAAATCGGTGTTCGCTGATGAAACTGTTCACGACGCACAGTGGGACCAATCCAAAAAAGGTAGGACAAAACCTATTTGAGGCCTTAGATGTCATTTTAGAGCTAGCATTTCTTCGTATGATATGTTCACAATATTATTCTGCAACTTTTTAAATAGAATATTTTGTTGTTGGACTAAAGTAGAGTACCTGAGCAAAAAAAAAATTTTCAAAAAATTGTTTTAGAGAGTCGATGTCTTCGACAAAGTTGTAGAATATTATGTTTTGAATAACTTCTTCTAAGATACCACAGACATCAGACCTCAAATTTGTGGCAAAATTGTTGTTTTTTGAAAATATGATCAAAAAATCAGTTTTTCGATATTTCCATGCTAAAAACCTTATTTGATTATTTTAATATGTTCTACAAACTTGCAGGTAAAACTAAAATACAACTTTTTGTTGAAGGAACTAATAACTTAAAATCAATATTTTGGCTTCTAAAACTATTTTTCATTTAAATTTACTCTATTTTCATCAAAGATTTCTGTTTTTAGGTGCACTTTTGTGCAGCCAAACTTTGGCTATTCCGATACTCTATTATTCGTAGAATAAAATTAATACTACATAGAAACAGGATATAGTTGGACGCGTTATTTGGGTGACCATTCATGGACGAAGGGTTTATAACATAAAATGTGCTTATATTATTTTTAATTTATATACATTATTAGCTATGAACAAAATCTTATATTTTGCACGCACTTACAAGCATGTAGAAAATATTGAGTTGATCAATTAAGATTACAATATGGAAAAGTGAAAAAATAATATAAATTTTGAATTTAAACTGCCAAAGAACAACGATTTCGGCCCAAAAAATAAATAAATGGTATTTTCAACAGAATTGTTCCAAATACAATATTTGACAACTTTACAGAAGACTTCAATCATTTAAACCAAATTTGATTTATTTAGTTCGGGATTTCTACTTTAGTTTAACCAATAAGATTAGTTCTATTATTCATAAAAGTAGAATAATATCTATTTGAAGCCTTAGATATTATAGAACCTAAGTGTGTGGAAAAATATTCACAATATAATTGAATCATTTCTATTTTTTTAGATGGTTGAGGACTTCAGCAAAGTTGTATAATATTCAATTTCGAACATTTTTATTAAAAATACCTTACAGATACTGTGGATTTATTTTTCAATCCGAAATCGTTGTACTTTGGCAGTTTAAATTCAAAATTTATATTATTTTTTCACTTTTCCATATTGTAATCTTAAATGATCAACTCAATATTTTCTACATGCTTGTAAGTGCGTGCAAAATATAAGATTTTGTTCATAGCTAATAATGTATATAAATTAAAAATAATATAAGCACATTTTATGTTATAAACCCTTCGTCCATGAATGGTCACCCAAATAACGCGTCCAACTATATCCTGTTTCTATGTAGTATTAATTTTATTCTACGAATAATAGAGTATCGGAATAGCCAAAGTTTGGCTGCACAAAAGTGCACCTAAAAACAGAAATCTTTGATGAAAATAGAGTAAATTTATATGAAAAATAGTTTTAGAAGCCAAAATATTGATATTAGGTTATTAGTTCCTTCAACAAAAAGTTGTATTTTAGTGTTACCTGCAAGTTTGTAGAACATATTAAATTAATCAATTATGGTTTTTAGCATGGAAATATTGAGAAACTGATTTTTTGATAATATTTTCAAAAAACAACAATTTTGCCTCAAATTTGAGGTCTGATGTCTGTAGTATCTTAGAAGAAGTTATTCAAAAAATAATATTCTACAACTTTGTCGAAGACATCGACCCTCTAAAAATTTTTTTTGAAAAATTTTTTTTTGCTCGGGTATTCTACTTTAGTCCAACAACAAAATATTCTACTTAAAAAGTTGCAGAATAATATTGTGAACATATCCTACGAATAAATGCTGGCTCTAAAATGACATCTAAGGCCTCAAATAGGTTATGTCCCACCTTTTTTAGATTGGTCCCACTGTGCGACGTCCTCCACCGTGAACAATGGAAGGTATTCAACACATGTTCACGTTCATTTTCACCGAGAGTCTAAATAGTGCTTAACCAATGAACTTTGTACCGCGACTCACCACTTCATTTGCCGCGTTGCCAGGAAGCCAAGCAAAAATATACAAAACAGTGCTGCCCAAACACATTTTGAGTCCCACCATTCTTGCAATGGTGGAAAAATACTCAACATTCTTGCATTTTTCAAATTTAAAAAACCATTAAAATATCACGATAGCTCTAAAAAGTCTCATTTCAGCGGAAATATTCTTAAAAATGTGTAGTCTTTTGAATGAAAATAAGAAAAAAGGGGGTTAGGTCGGACGAGAACGGTCTATTCGGAAACACGACATTCTCCGTCAAATGACGAAGATCAACTTGTTCCTATCGATGTTCTCAAGACAGAAATTGTTCAAAATTGTTTCATATTTTCTTACGCATAGTTAGGTGTTACGAAATTAAATGTCTCGTTATATCATGTCTGATCAAATGTATTCAATAGGTGCAAATTTGTTGGTCATTGGATCTGGTGAAGAAGTATAAAGTATGCTGGGACAGAAACTACGGAATCTACGACAGAAACTACGGAAACTCACATCATTTTCGATCTGACTTGTTTAAAGAGCTGATAGCTAGTTGTGCAATTATTTATGAATGATAATAATGCCTACATATTCAGTACGCATCAGGATTCAGCTCAGTATTATAGCAGCACAACAAACATACTGTAATCGAGATACTTTCGCGTATCCACTAATAACTCGAAACCAAAACTACACAAAGATCATTTGACGGTCGGAGTGGGCAATGTTACGAGAACTTCGGTCAAAATCAATTTATTTGCCGTGGTTTCAATAATCGCATTTTGGGGTTTTTAAATGTTTAAGTATTATGATGGAAGAGGTATATGGAAAATTCCTATGGGACTACACTAACCATCTAGTCAGATCGGGATGAAATTCAACAACAACCAATTGAAGCATTACATCAATCATTTCAAATTGGGAAGATGGTGGACATGGGTCAAGAATTTTATGAGTGTGAAATTAACTGTGAATATTGGAGTTCTCTTGGGGTCAAAACCGTCCTATGTAATATGTAATTGAACACCAGTTTTAATAAGTTTTGCATTATCTAGGTATCATGGTGGTTCCAGTTTATATGGGTATTTACTGTATTACCGCGCTTCTCATCCACTAACTCCGGAGCCGCATTTCGTATCAGAAATAAATTCAATAGCACCCTATGCCTTTCATTTGAGACTAAGTTTGAGAAAATCGGTTCGGTTATCTTCGAGTAGCCAAAGTGCGATTGTTGATAACACACAAATACATACTCATAAGCACACACACATTTGCCGAACTCAACGAATTGAGTCGAACGTGTGAGGTGAAGATTTAATCACCTAGTCTCTTACTCCTCGCTAATGCTGCTTATACTTGCTGTGCTAACAGCACTATCATTGCACAGTGGATGTCAAATATGGTTGACACAGTCCATCTTTATCCTCGTTAAGCAGCAGCCGTCTATAGAAGTAATTCTTGCTCTTGTGTCTCTGGTGTCAAGTGATTTCTTCCGAACTCATGGAATTTCACAGAACGGTATGAGCTTCGGCCCTTCGGGCCTCTGTTAAGCAGTCATTTTCAGTGTAATTGCATAACCTTTCTATAAGAAAATATTTATATGGGAAATTCACCTGTGATCGGATTTTTTTACTCAACTCCGGAACCAATACTTCGTTCAAATGAAATTCGGTAACAATCAATGTGAATACTATAACCCTTTGTGGTAGATAAACCTAGAACGAGAAGAGGATTAAAAAAAATTATTTTAAATGGTACTTACCATAACATTTACTGCCGGTTAAACAATATTATTTCTAATGTCGTTTTCGATTGAGAACCGAGACACTAACCCAGCTTAGTTGCTTCAAACAAACGTTTTTAATGGAACTGAGTTGGGTTCTCGCAAAACAGCAGTGGTGTGAGCGAACCCGAAATATATTTCAGGTTAGAACCCAACTCGGTTTTCAGTTCAGTGGCGCTTAACCTAAGTTCGAAACTGGCTACAAACAAACGGTTTGACAGCAGTTAGGTCCGAAACTGAGTTAGTTTCTGCCTCAAGCGAAAACGACATAATAAATGCTTGAAATGCAAATAAGCCTTTAAAAAGAAAAGGCGTTGAAGCATTTATAGATGAAAACAAAATGTTGTACACTGCAAATACTGGTTGAGGTTAGGTATTTCGTATTGAAAACAATCCAAACCCCTTTGACTTGATATTGCATCTGTAGTCATAGATCACAGCTCACATAAAGGAGGCCTGCTATTCCGCGAATTGACAGTTTTTGGTGACGTCAGAGAAATCGTTGAGATAAACGAACGGATTTCTCGAAAGTTGTAAATTGACAATATGTGAGCTCTTACGGTGGAAAAAATAGTGTGCAATGGATTTTTGACGTATATTACGCCATAATTACACTAGACACAGTGGATAATCAGTGCATCTATGTGATTATTAGCGTAAATCGAGAATTTGGATGCATGCCATAGAAAACATATCCCACCGTAATTTTCTGATCATAGCAAAGGTTTTGGACATCCACATAGCTTCCTTGTGATTTACCAGGTGCCGATCATTCGTTAGCAGCAAACAATATATGAATTTCTTGTAATTGTTTTCGCCGACGATTTCTATGACGCGCTCTCGTCAAATGTTTACACTCTAAGGGCATTTTCAGGAGTGTTTTATTTTATATAGGAGTTTCAAAGTAGGACTGGATCTGAAACATTCACATCCCCAGCAGAGCGTTTTGTTTTATTATTTCGAACAGTTTTGTTTCAAAATTTAAAACTGTTATACAACGCCGTTCTATTTGTTGCTGATTTTAAAACACGTTTAGAACTGTGTTTTAAATACATGCAAAGTTTTCAGCAGAGACACTTAGAACCGATAGACTGGGGAAAAATAAATTTGAATGCAGTAACGCTGAAGGCATGGCGAGACATCAATTTTAAACTGAATAGAATACCCGCTAAAACTGCTGCTGGGGACAGAAAGTTCCAGTTTTAAAATTTCCAGTTTTATATTATAGAACTGTCAAAATTATAAATCTGAAACTGAAACTCTCCTGAACATGCTCTAACGAGCTAGCCTAGTATATGTAAGCCGTGGTCATAGATGAGCTGTCAGATATCTATAAACCTTTCTATTCCCGGTAAAAAAGTTATGGTGCCAAACTATTTGGGAGGAAATTCCCAATAAACGAAAAGACGGCTAAACGGGTAGTTTAATCTGCCTATGACACACAGTTTATAAAGAACAGTTGCGCAAAGACTGAAGCAAATCTACCTATCGAACACTCAAAATGTCTACCTACCGGACACGAAGAATAACAATGCTCGAATGCGTGGGGAGTATCGTTATCGTGTGATTATAATTATGAGAAAAAAAAAAGCAATGATGTAATATTAACATTATTTCAAACCAGGAATATTTCGCTTAAAGATATAATTATTAAAAAAAAATGTGTGCACTGATATTTGGCACTATTTCAAGCACCGGAACAGCTCTGGGTAGTGTTAATAAACTTCCACCGACAGTGGAAATATGAAGGTCTTTCTCATAGTTGAAGCGCAGCTAAAATTTTGACAAATTTGTGTATGTATTCCACTTATATATATATATATATATATATATATATATATATATATATATATATATATATATATATATATATATATATATATATATATATATATATATATATATATATATATATATATATATATATATATATATATATATATATATATATATATATATATATATATATATATATATATATATATATATATATATATATATAAGTGGAATACATACACAAATTTGTCAAAATTTTAGCTGCGCTTCAACTATGAGAAAGACCTTCATATTTCCACTGTCGGTGGAAGTTTATTAACACTACCCAGAGCTGTTCCGGTGCTTGAAATAGTGCCAAATATCAGTGCACACATTTTTTTTTAATAATTATATCTTTAAGCGAAATATTCCTGGTTTGAAATAATGTTAATATTACATCATTGCTTTTTTTTCTCATAATTATAATCACACAATAACGATACTCCCCACGCATTCGAGCATTGTTATTCTTCGTGTCCGGTAGGTAGACATTTTGAGTGTTCGATATGTAGATTTGCTTCAGTCTTTGCGCAACTGTTCTTTATAAACTGTGTGTCATAGGCAGATTAAACTACCCGTCTAGCCGTCTTTTCGTTTATTGGGAATTTCCTCCCAAATAGTTTGGCACCATAACTTTTTTACCGGGAATAGAAAGGTTTATAGATATCTGACAGCTCATCTATGACCACGGCTTACATATACTAGGCTAGCTCGTTAGAGCATGTTCAGGAGAGTGTCAGTTTCAGATTTATAATTTTGACAGTTCTATAATATAAAACTGGAAATTTTAAAATTGGAACTTTCTGTCCCCAGCAGCAGTTTTAGCGGGTATTCTATTCAGTTTAAAATTGATGTCTCGCCATGCTTTCAGCGTTACTGCATTCAAATTTATTTTTCCCCAGTCTATCGGTTCTAAGTGTCTCTGCTGAAAACATTGCATGTATTTAAAACACAGTTCTAAACGTGTTTTAAAATCAGCAACAAATAGAACGGCGTTGTATAACAGTTTTAAATTTTGAAACAAAACTGTTCGAAATAATAAAACAAAACGCTCTGCTGGGGATGTGAATGTTTCAGATCCAGTTCTACTTTGAAACTCCTATATAAAATAAAACACTCCTGAACATGCCCTTAGAGTGTAAACATTTGACGAGAGCGCGTCATAGAAATCGTCGGCGAAAACAATTACAAGAAATTCATATATTGTTTGCTGCTAACGAATGATCGGCACCTGGTAAATCACAAGGAAGCTATGTGGATGTCCAAAAACTTTGCTATGATCAGAAAATTACGGTGGGATATGTTTTCTATGGCATGCATCCAAATTCCCGATTTACGCTAATAATCACATAGATGCACTGATTATCCACTGTGTCTAGTGTAATTATGGCGTAATATACGTCAAAAATCCATTGCACACTATTTTTTCCACCGTAAGAGCTCAAATATTGTCAATTAACAACTTTCGAGAAATCCGTTCGTTTATCTCAACGATTTCTCTGACGTCACCAAAAACTGTCAATTCGCGGAATAGCAGGCCTCCTTTCTGTGAGCCGTGATCTATGACTACAGATGCAATATCAAGTCAAAGGGGTTTGGATTGTTTTCAATACGAAATACCTAACCTCAACCAGTATTTGCAGTGTACAACATTTTGTTTTCATCTATAAATGCTTCAACGCCTTTTCTTTTTAAAGGCTTATTTGCATTTCAAGCATTTATTATGTCGTTTTCGCTTGAGGCAGAAACTAACTCAGTTTCGGACCTAACTGCTGTCAAACCGTTTGTTTGGAGCCAGTTTCGAACTTAGGTTAAGCGCCACTGAACTGAAAACCGAGTTGGGTTCTAACCTGAAATATATTTCGGGTTCGCTCACACCACTGCTGTTTTGCGAGAACCCAACTCAGTTCCATTAAAAACGTTTGTTTGAAGCAACTAAGCTGGGTTAGTGTCTCGGTTCTCAATCGAAAACGACATTAGAAATAATATTGTTTAACCGGCAGTAAATGTTATGGTAAGTACCATTTAAAATAATTTTTTTTAATCCTCTTCTCGTTCTAGGTTTATCTACCACAAAGGGTTATAGTATTCACATTGATTGTTACCGAATTTCATTTGAACGAAGTATTGGTTCCGGAGTTGAGTAAAAAAATCCGATCACAGGTGAATTTCCCATATAAATATTTTCTTATAGAAAGGTTATGCAATTACACTGAAAATGACTGCTTAACAGAGGCCCGAAGGGCCGAAGCTCATACCGTTCTGTGAAATTCCATGAGTTCGGAAGAAATCACTTGACACCAGAGACACAAGAGCAAGAATTACTTCTATAGACGGCTGCTGCTTAACGAGGATAAAGATGGACTGTGTCAACCATATTTGACATCCACTGTGCAATGATAGTGCTGTTAGCACAGCAAGTATAAGCAGCATTAGCGAGGAGTAAGAGACTAGGTGATTAAATCTTCACCTCACACGTTCGACTCAATTCGTTGAGTTCGGCAAATGTGTGTGTGCTTATGAGTATGTATTTGTGTGTTATCAACAATCGCACTTTGGCTACTCGAAGATAACCGAACCGATTTTCTCAAACTTAGTCTCAAATGAAAGGCATAGGGTGCTATTGAATTTATTTCTGATACGAAATGCGGCTCCGGAGTTAGTGGATGAGAAGCGCGGTAATACAGTAAATACCCATATAAACTGGAACCACCATGATACCTAGATAATGCAAAACTTATTAAAACTGGTGTTCAATTACATATTACATAGGACGGTTTTGACCCCAAGAGAACTCCAATATTCACAGTTAATTTCACACTCATAAAATTCTTGACCCATGTCCACCATCTTCCCAATTTGAAATGATTGATGTAATGCTTCAATTGGTTGTTGTTGAATTTCATCCCGATCTGACTAGATGGTTAGTGTAGTCCCATAGGAATTTTCCATATACCTCTTCCATCATAATACTTAAACATTTAAAAACCCCAAAATGCGATTATTGAAACCACGGCAAATAAATTGATTTTGACCGAAGTTCTCGTAACATTGCCCACTCCGACCGTCAAATGATCTTTGTGTAGTTTTGGTTTCGAGTTATTAGTGGATACGCGAAAGTATCTCGATTACAGTATGTTTGTTGTGCTGCTATAATACTGAGCTGAATCCTGATGCGTACTGAATATGTAGGCATTATTATCATTCATAAATAATTGCACAACTAGCTATCAGCTCTTTAAACAAGTCAGATCGAAAATGATGTGAGTTTCCGTAGTTTCTGTCGTAGATTCCGTAGTTTCTGTCCCAGCATACTTTATACTTCTTCACCAGATCCAATGACCAACAAATTTGCACCTATTGAATACATTTGATCAGACATGATATAACGAGACATTTAATTTCGTAACACCTAACTATGCGTAAGAAAATATGAAACAATTTTGAACAATTTCTGTCTTGAGAACATCGATAGGAACAAGTTGATCTTCGTCATTTGACGGAGAATGTCGTGTTTCCGAATAGACCGTTCTCGTCCGACCTAACCCCCTTTTTTCTTATTTTCATTCAAAAGACTACACATTTTTAAGAATATTTCCGCTGAAATGAGACTTTTTAGAGCTATCGTGATATTTTAATGGTTTTTTAAATTTGAAAAATGCAAGAATGTTGAGTATTTTTCCACCATTGCAAGAATGGTGGGACTCAAAATGTGTTTGGGCAGCACTGTTTTGTATATTTTTGCTTGGCTTCCTGGCAACGCGGCAAATGAAGTGGTGAGTCGCGGTACAAAGTTCATTGGTTAAGCACTATTTAGACTCTCGGTGAAAATGAACGTGAACATGTGTTGAATACCTTCCATTGTTCACGGTGGAGGACGTCGCACAGTGGGACCAATCTAAAAAAGGTGGGACATAACCTATTTGAGGCCCTAGATGTCATTTTAGAGCCAGCATTTATTCGTAGGATATGTTCACAATATTATTCTGCAACTTTTTAAGTAGAATATTTTATTGTTGGACTAAAGTAGAATACCCGAGCAAAAAAAAAATTTTCAAAAAAAATTTTTAGAGGGTCGATGTCTTCGACAAAGTTGTAGAATATTATTTTTTGAATAACTTCTTCTAAGATACTACAGACATCAGACCTCAAATTTGAGGCAAAATTGTTGTTTTTTGAAAATATTATCAAAAAATCAGTTTTTCGATATTTCCATGCTAAAAACCATAATTGATTAATTTAATATGTTCTACAAACTTGCAGATAACACTAAAATACAACTTTTTGTTGAAGGAACTAATAACCTAATATCAATATTTTGGCTTCTAAAACTATTTTTCATATAAATTTACTCTATTTTCATCAAAGATTTCTGTTTTTAGGTGCACTTTTGTGCAGCCAAACTTTGGCTATTCCGATACTCTATTATTCGTAGAATAAAATTAATACTACATAGAAACAGGATATAGTTGGACGCGTTATTTGGGTGACCATTCATGGACGAAGGGTTTATAACATAAAATGTGCTTATATTATTTTTAATTTATATACATTATTAGCTATGAACAAAATCTTATATTTTGCACGCACTTACAAGCATGTAGAAAATATTGAGTTGATCATTTAAGATTACAATATGGAAAAGTGAAAAAATAATATAAATTTTGAATTTAAACTGCCAAAGTACAACGATTTCGGATTGAAAAATAAATCCACAGTATCTATAAGGTATTTTTAATAAAAATGTTCGAAATTGAATATTATACAACTTTGCTGAAGTCCTCAACCATCTAAAAAAATAGAAATGATTCAATTATATTGTGAATATTTTTCCACACACTTAGGTTCTATAATATCTAAGGCTTCAAATAGATATTATTCTACTTTTATGAATAATAGAACTAATCTTATTGGTTAAACTAAAGTAGAAATCCCGAACTAAATAAATCAAATTTGGTTTAAATGATTGAAGTCTTCTGTAAAGTTGTCAAATATTGTATTTGGAACAATTCTGTTGAAAATACCATTTATTTATTTTTTGGGCCGAAATCGTTGTTCTTTGGCAGTTTAAATTCAAAATTTATATTATTTTTTCACTTTTCCATATTGTAATCTTAATTGATCAACTCAATATTTTCTACATGCTTGTAAGTGCGTGCAAAATATAAGATTTTGTTCATAGCTAATAATGTATATAAATTAAAAATAATATAAGCACATTTTATGTTATAAACCCTTCGTCCATGAATGGTCACCCAAATAACGCGTCCAACTATATCCTGTTTCTATGTAGTATTAATTTTATTCTACGAATAATAGAGTATCGGAATAGCGAAAGTTTGGCTGCACAAAAGTGCACCTAAAAACAGAAATCTTTGATGAAAATAGAGTAAATTTAAATGAAAAATAGTTTTAGAAGCCAAAATATTGATTTTAAGTTATTAGTTCCTTCAACAAAAAGTTGTATTTTAGTGTTACCTGCAAGTTTGTAGAACATATTAAAATAATCAAATAAGGTTTTTAGCATGGAAATATCGAAAAACTGATTTTTTGATCATATTTTCAAAAAACAACAATTTTGCCACAAATTTGAGGTCTGATGTCTGTGGTATCTTAGAAGAAGTTATTCAAAACATAATATTCTACAACTTTGTCGAAGACATCGACTCTCTAAAACAATTTTTTGAAAATTTTTTTTTTGCTCAGGTACTCTAGTCCAACAACAAAATATTCTATTTAAAAAGTTGCAGAATAATATTGTGAACATATCATACGAAGAAATGCTAGCTCTAAAATGACATCTAAGGCCTCAAATAGGTTTTGTCCCACCTTTTTTGGATTGGTCCCACTGTGCGTCGTGAACAGTTTCATCAGCGAACACCGATTTCACGCTCATCTGGCAGTTTACAGTTTGTCAGAATGCAATTTGGTATTCGAAGGTGAACATTCACCGTGAACAGCGATGACATTTATATTCACCACTCCGCATCAATTCCGCCCATCGTCGCGTTTACACTACCGGTGAACAAGTGAAATATCCACTGCGAACATATTTCACCGTGGAATATTTAAAATGATCGAGGAATATGAATATTATTGCATTGATTCTATTATATCGAATAATTGTGCATGGTTTCGATAAGTATATTAATGTACTATCGTTTAGTTCCAGTTTCATCAATTTCTATGTACTAATAAGTGAGATATTAGAAAAAAACAACTTTGTGCGCATCGAGTTCACGTTCACTTTCACCGAGGTTGTAAATAGGACTTTATGTAAACAAACTAAAGTGAACCTCTCGGTGGAGAACGTTGCATGGTAATGTTTAACCTCACTTTTTTGACAGTTCAAAGAGATTGTTTACATGATCTTGGAATTTTTGTTGATTCGATCATAGTATGAGAAACTTGGTTTGGTTCGCTGCCAAATGTTAACACTTTCCCAACAAGGTCGCTCAGCTGTATTTTTTAATTGATGTCGGCATCATACATTGTTCCGTTAAATTTAACATTTTTACTTTTCTTGTACATGATTCATTGAAGAAGCAAGGAATTTCTAGCCAAACATTTGAAAAAGGCCTACTGCCAAATGCAAACAAATCGAATTTTGATGTTCTCTATTAAAATCCTGGGACAGAACCTGTGGATTGATGTTTTCTTTTTCTTTTTTTGTTCATTTTATCTCTTGTCTTGCATAGCCACTCTTTCTTCCTCACATATTTGAAATGGACTGGCTACATTTGACAGTCCCCCCTGACTGCATTTGACGGTTCCCTTTGGCTGCATTTGACAGCTCCCCCTGGCTACAATTGACATTAGGTTTTTTCGTATCCACACGTTCCGTCCCAGTTAAAAACTATCTATCTGGCCATGTACATAAACATAACGCAACAATGGATTATGAAGAATTTTGATAATGATTTTATAACAAATTATAAAAGAGCCCGGCTGATATAAAAGTCCCAACTAGCAATACACTTATTATAAAATGATTATAAAGGATTATTGTAACTGATTCCAAAAGGATTATAAAGGCAGTGAAATACGTACTCAATGAATTAAGGGGTGTGTCTGATGTAAACAATATGCGCAATCAAACTAAATAAAACAGTATTCAATTTTTAAATAGAATTATAATGAATTCGACCAAAACTTCTTTTGCCTTTTTCTCATTTTCAAATGTTTGGGTAGAATTTAGATTAATTTATCGTTGTTGCGATCAATTTCGTTTGGTTTGTTTTGTTCACAATGTTAGTCGCCGAGCATTTTGGTGATCTATGGCAATTGATGACCTTTACACCCCATACTAGGTCCGCTCCTGTTGCAGCTGTTTCGCCCTGTCCGGCACCGAGTCAACCGATGGTCCAACCTGCGCTGCACTCGTCTGTCGCTATGTCAATGGCAGGGACTTGGATTAAAGGCCAAAATTTCAGCTACGGTTGGTGGTGTTGCTGCAATCGGTTTGCCTTCGGCCACGTTGGACATTTGGCTAACGGGAATATTCAGCGATTCCGATTCGAAGGAAGCAACGCCAGTAGCAGACTGCTTCGGTTCAGCAATACGCTCCGGTATCGGACGAAGCTAACACTCCGACAGGACGAAGGTTTCAACGAGGGGCTCAGGCATAAGTAGCAGAGTCCTTGCACTTCCTGCTTGTCGAGTGAACAATTCCGACGTAACCACTGCCGCTCTCGCCAAGTTTGATCACCGTAATAAGTGCGACGTCAGCGGTATAGTGCCAGGATTAGTCAAGAACAGTGCCAGGACTGACTTGCCAACAGCTACAAGATTAAATAGCAATGCGTTTTTAAAGTGACCATAGTATAACGTAGAGGCTTTAGCCAGATGATTTATTCAGCAGAATAAGATAGCAAAATTACCCAAAACATAAGACCTGGCTGCCGAAGTGAATACACACACATTATCACCTACAGAGGCAAGCAATATTGGAACGCAGCGAAATTCCTCACAATGAATTGATCTCGTTAGGTGAAATTCCAGGAAGTACAATTTTCATAGCACAATTTAGTCGACCGAAATTGTAGTCCTCAGTCGAGAGAAAGACTGATAGAGTAGCAGCAGCTAGGAATTTTCTTTCGAAAGCTAGCAGCGGTTTCGTGTATCCTGCGCTAAGTAGAGAGCGTTAAGACAGATCTCCGAAACATGTCAAGTGCTATCAGATGAGAAAAAACGTCGCATCTATGACCAGTACGACAAGGACGGTTTGCTGACCAACGGTTCCGTCCGGTACCACCATAACACACGGCACCGGTGACACATATATATTCACAACATACTAATTACTTATCCTTCCGAAAAAGCAAATAAATTGACTATGCAATTTATCATTCGCTGCCTAGTTATTTCCTGCCAATTTGAACAAGACAGCAGTTGCAGAAAGCTTTATTGCGGTGCAAAAATGATGGCAACTCGGGATATAATATAAATATAATATAAATTTACATATGAATAAATTTACATATAATTTCTCCTCCCTGATATTCTTCCAGAATGTATAATGCTCTGCATTCTTATCACTCCTATCAAATCCTTCTTACTCCTTATCGTCAGTGCCGAGCACTGTTTTGCATTTGCCGGCTAAATCAACGACTATGCGATAATCGTCAATCGACGAAACTTTTGCTGTAATGGAACTTGAACACGAATAATAAATAATTGTTCCTTTCGAAAGCGATAACCTTGTTGTCCTCATGTTTGCAGCTATCATATGCTGATAGGCATTCTGACCAATGGAAACGTTTTTCGGTATGGGCATTGAACGATCATTTCAACAACTTATCATCGACCGAATTCGTTACCTATAAAGTTCAGGTAAACTTCACCACCTAAAAATCATCTCAACTATTCGATTCCCTTCGGGCCCGAGGAAGATCACCCAATGTCCCGGTCCGAGATGTACTAGCAAGCCGCGATATTCTCTACATGTCCCTTATATACACGTTCCTCAAAACCATCAATATCCAAATTTAAATGCCCCTATATTTTCTCTTATCATTCCCAGAAGTGCCCTCTTCCGCCTAGCGTACCCCAACGATGGTTTGATACGACTCCAAGTCGAGACAAAACATCTGTCTAATGAACCAACAACACGAGATCTACAGTACAACATCACACGCGCAACGCGGTGTGTTTCCGATCAGTATCTGAGCCGTACTACGAAATCGTCTGGAGGAACCCCTGCCGGCTCGAGGAAAACCACCCGGCGTCCCAATACTTGATACATCCGTTCGAATCTGTAATCCTGGCCGTTGATTCCTGATGCCGGAAACTGAAAGTTTATATCCCCCCCCCCCCGTTCAGCCTTGTCCACCCTCTCTCCCATGTCTCTGATACACAGATGTATGACTTCACCCCTTCTCCCCTTGAATATCTTCCCAAAACTTATGTGCCCCCTATCTTCTAGTTTTAGTTGATCAATCCGTTCGAATCTGTAATCCTGGCCGTTAATTCCTGATGCCGGAAACTGAGAGTTTATATCTCCCCTCCCCCCCCCCCCCCCCGTTCAGTCTTGTACACTCTCCCTCCCATGTCTCTGATACACAGATGTATGACTTCACCCCCCTTCTCCCCTTGAATATCTTCCCAAAACTTATGTGCTCCCCTATCTTTTAGTTTTAGTTGATCAATATTTAATCTCGTTAAGAAATGCACAACAGTACCACTACTTTAAAATAGCCCTAATTAATTCCCCTTAGTCTTGAACCACTCTCTCTCTAATTATTTCTAGTTAATAAGCTTGTAAAATGTTCCGCTTAGTTAATAATTAGTTTCTCCTACAATCTTCCTTCTAAAAATCATAAAGTGAATTACTATAAAAAGAACACACAAAATGACCCGTCCCCCAAATCTTACGAATATTATATTATACCCTCTTTTATATGTATAAGTTAGCTGTAAAGTTTTTTTTTTAGTTTCATTATATAAAACAAAATAATATTGAAATGTGTAACCCCCTAGTTTTAAGAAATTCAAAATGTAAAACAATGAAAAAATGGCACCTTTAAGCTAACGCATACGTGCCTTATCAAATAAACAAATTGAAAAAAATTAAAGGGTTGTGTACAGAACACGACCACGGTGACATTAAAAATATAGCTTTTTTCAAGAGCGTGCAAATGAATTTTATCTATCACACATATCGACACACGTTCTTGTTCACTCGCCTGTTTTCATATGTTACAATTTGCTATATACCCTCCCCATTAAAACATAATTTATTGAAGGTCTTTTAACGGTAATCTATTAATTAATCAAGTATCTCACTAGGTGATTGGCATTATTTGGCTGATCCATCTAGTAAAAATAGGCTGGTCTGTCCAGAAAATATATTCAAAAGAAAAGTTCCATATTGAGAGCTGTGATGAGGAAGCACACGCCCGCCAACGGAAATATACAGATTCTCCATAAAATATGAAATTTCATTTTCCATTTAAGTTTTCAATAATGTACTAATGAACTTAAGTAAACAATCTTAAGTTTAAGTATTTCTTGATCGATTAGTGGTGGAAAAATGAAATTATTTGATAAATTACATTGTTATGCAACGTTCGTACTACCAGTTAAAACGGGTTTTTATGCTATATTGGTGACATTTTTCTTGTTGCTAATTATTAAAACGTGTTATAACTCTGTAGTGTAAACATTGTATTATTAAACCAATTCTGCAGCGTTTTATGTTATATAGGTGTTTTATGTGGTAATAGGACTGACATAATTATATCTTCAGTACAGCGGTTTGTTTCATAATTTAAAACAGATTTATTTTAAAATTTAAATTAGTATACCCAACCGTATTTGTTGTATACCTTAAAACGCAATTAGAACTGTGTTTTAAATACATAGGGTAGGACAGATATTCTGACTGGTTAAACTGGGAAAACAATTTTAAGTCCAGTAACGCTTAAGACATGGTTTGAATTTGAATCGAAAAAGAACACCCGCTTCAACTGCTGCTGGGACGGTAAGTTCTGTTTTAAAATTTTCCGTTGTGTGCAGTACGAAACAAAAGTGTTTGAAATTAGAAAACAAAAAGTTTTGCTGGGAATGTGATTGTTTCCGATGCAATTACACTCAGATTTTTCACGCAGGGGATACAGGCCGTGTAAATGAAAACCGCGTAAATTAAAAAAAAACGCGTTAATGAAAACCGCGTAAATTTCAAAATCCGCGTAAAAAAACCTGAGTGTACTCTCCTATATAAAATACTACGCTGCTGAACAGTGCAATAACAACAGAAGCACGTTGTCAGATGCCTTACTGATAAAAAACATATAACCGAAATATGAAACATGAAAACCAATAGGCTCTTTACCCTACGCAGCTACAGAGCGCCGTAAACATGGATTAAGGCTCAAGTTACCTCAAGGCTTAGTAGTATGCGTAAGAAAAATTGTGTTCAGCTTTGCCACCAGATTATCCATTTAAACCTTTTCAAAACTCTAAAAGAAGAATATCAGTCGATTTATTAGATCATCACGATTCAATTCATACAAAATACCTGCTGGAAAAACCATCGGCTTAGCTGGATGGTGCTTTTGAAAAAGTGACTGTGATTTTTTATCACACTACCACACCGAGCTGGGGTACGCAACACAACTGCGCAATGAAAAAACCACAGCCACTTTTTCAAAAGCACCATTTAGCTAAGCCGATGGTTTTTCCAGCAGGTATTTTGCATGAATTGAATCGTGATGATCTAATAAATCGACTGATATTCTTCTTTTAGAGTTTTAAAAAGGTTTAAATGAATAATTCGGTGACAAAGCTGAACACAAATTTTCCTACGCACACTACCAAGCGTTCAATTCTAACACATGCTTAAAAAAAGGTAACTTGAACCTTAACAAGTTACAACGCACACGCATGCATAAAAATATATTTTTTTCAAACGCAACACTCTTAAGCAGCACACTCCGTATTGAATTAAATCCAAACCACCCCGCCCACCCACTTTGCAAATCATTCTGTGACACCATGCTGGTACCCGACAAATCCGCACACGGCCACCGCTGCCGAAAATGCATAGCGTCTACCGCTTATTGTAGTGCCCAGACGCTGCAGCCATGATCTTACCCGTTCGACATAAGAACAAAAACTGATTCAAACGGGTACGCGTCACCTCTATTTATAAACTAACCGTATATGGTTTGTCACTTAGGTGCGAGTGTGTGCAAATGCCAATGTTACCGAAAATCGATAGCGCTTATTGCATCGCCCGGAGACGACGTTGCTCGTGTGGGATAAGAGCAACAACTGATTTAAACGGGCATGCGTTGCTTCTATTTATGACTTTTCGTGTTTCATTGAGCAACTAAGCTGCCCTCTTTTGACGGCTGTGTCTGAGAAATCTGCCTCACGAATGGTAATTTTCCCGTTTTTCGTGAACTTTTTAATTTTACCAATTTCCAAAAGTCTACTTTTATTGGGGAGATATTAAATTATTACCAATATTTAAGTTAGGTGTTTCTGAATCGGTTGGTGTATGAATGATTAAAATCCATCTAGTAATATAGGAGTTATAAGCGTGCTAACCTTACATAGTTTCGTAACATGGGAGATAGTTTAGATTTTAGAATGACACCTAGCCCCAGATAGTGGAGTAAGACATTTTTAATGTCAAAAAAACCACCTAAAAATGAGTAATAAATCGGATCATCTTGTTAGGACTTAACCCACGAGCAAACAAACAAATGTGTACAAATCCTTATCCATCATCCAGAAAGCAATCGTTTTATAGCCCAATGCTTGATCTTACGATTCAGCATATGCCACCGGGTTTTGCATCCAGCGCCGATTGGTCAATGTATGAACCAGGGGTGACATTACGCATCTCGAAACGAAAGGTTTATTGTATTCAAGCTTGTGTGAAAAGGTCGATTCGAATTGGTTGCATAATGTGGCACCAGGTTCCCATTGTTCCAATCCTCATCCCTCTTGAGTTGATAGTCTTTCAAAGAGCATCGAAAGTATTCAAGTAGTGTAAATTTTAAAAGTCCATGTAAACAAGTCTTAGGTAAACAAGCACACTGAACTGTCAGAAAAGTGAGGTTATACATTTTCATGCAATGCTCTATGTTTTTGACAGGTATATGAATGAATCATTTCAGCATCAGTGATGCCAGGTCTATTTAAACAATAGCCTGCAGTGAAAATATAAAAGTCTGCAGATTGCTACAAAAATCTTCAATAAATTTGACATAGAAATGTAATATGTATATATTTTAAATGATCAAAAATATTGAAGGCTTGTGTATAAATTGGCTGGCATAGGCTTTGTTCTGCTAAATATTTGTAATCTGCAAAACATCTGCAGTGAAAATGCAAAATCTGCAGATTTACTAATATATACGCAGATCTGGCATCCTTTTAGTATTCCCCACAGGAAATTCATCCAAATGGTGTAAAAATACGGGGAAACAAGGCAAGGTAGGTATTCAGAATATGGGGTTAAAAGAGCAGCTTGCACTATTTTTGATTTTTTTCAATAGTTAGAGGTACCAAATCATCGCGGCAATCAGCAGTAACGAATTGGGGATAAAAAAGGAAGCATCCTATCATATAAAACTTTTTGACGAGAAAGGTCTATTCAATGAGTTACGAAATCAGCAAAAAGCAAACAGTGAATTGTGGCTGTGCTATTGTCTTCGTCCCGGTACCCAAAGATAAGTGTCTTTTGTTATAGCGCATTGTTACCCAGCGAAACAATAATCTGAGTGCCAGTTCCGAGGTCATAAGGGGCATAGGGAGCTTTGCTCCCTTCGCACAATGGACGAAAACAACGTTTCTAATCAAACGGACTCTTCTAATTTAACTGGTGATGCGATGATCACAGAGACCGAAAATAACCCCAATGAATTGATGAAGTCGAGCCACGTGTTTCTTTATTAGACTCTCAAGGTTCGAAACGACTGAGGTGCTACCCACAAAGTGCTAAAGGGCGATTCGAAGTTTTTGTTCGACAGAAAGATAAACCTATTAATGTTTTACTCGTCTCTGCTGAACTCCATAAGCAATACAAGACGGTAAAAGAAATTCGAAAGGTGAACTTTGCAAAAAAATTCGAAAGGTGAACTGATTTAGATTTCGATTACGTAGTGAATTATGGGATGGGCAAGTTTAGAGACCCTCGAATACCTTCAGTACCCGTCCTGGAATGCCAACAAATTGGCTGAAGCACACGTCAAAGACAATACAAAGTGCTACAAGCTGTCTCACTTAGTGCGAATTACGTTCTCGGGTTCTATATTGCCAGGTTATTTGTTGATCAATCAGGTGCTTATACCAGTACGATTGTTTTCCCCTAAATTGATGCTATGTGCTAAATGCAAACGGTACGGCCATACTGCAAGGTTATGTGCTAACAAACCACGTTGTGGTAAATGCGGTCAGCAAAACGAGGAGGATATTGTTCAATCCAAGAGAACATTTGCCTCCACTGTAAGGGATGTCACGTAATGAAACAAGATTGTCCAGTTTATAAGCAACGCGTGAGGGTGTCTAAAGCTCGAATCCTACAAAAATCTGAACTGACTTACTCTGAAATGATTCAAAGTGGAACTCCAATTGATTTTTCACATGAAAATACATATAGCTCCCTTAGCGATTTTTCGGAGATAGACGTAACAGATCCCCAATATAGTTATTCCGTAACTCCGAAACGAAGAAAAAATCCTAGGCTCAATAGCAGCAAAAAAACCAAAAGAACGCATGTAAACTCTACTGCTACTCAATGATGTGCTGTCAGCAGCCGCCCCACCAGTGATACGGTAACTCCTTAAGGGTTTCAATTTAAAGAATCTGAATTTCCTAATCTTCTGAACGTGCCCACATATAAAGACAATTCTTCCCCAAATGGAATATTTTCGGTGTCGCAAGTAATCCGTTTTATATCCTAATTCTTCAAACTTGATCCAACTTGGACGGTTCTCTTGCTAAAGTTGATGCTAATCTTGAATCTTCTTGTTTCGAAAATCATCGAATCTTGGCCACATCTTGGATTAATCATAACCACCGATGACTAAGTTCCGACAAAATGATAGATTCTCTATACTGCAATGGAATTGCAGGAGCATTCTCCAAAAAATAGCTAACCTTCGAGTATTTTTGTAGCAAATTAATGCTGATTGCTTCGCACTTTCTGAGACATTTTTAACATCTGATTTAACATTTAGCATACCTGAATTTAATATCATTCGGCTAGACCGTGCAACGCGAGCGGGTGGTGTTTCACTAGGGATAAAGAATAGTCATTCGTACAGTCGCGTTTCACTTCCAACTCTTTTTCCAATCGAAGTAGTGGCATGCACGATTAAAAACAAAAACGAACAATTCTCAATCGCTCTCAGTGCCTCAGTCTCCTCCGGCAGCAAGATTAGATCGCATCAAATTAGGCACGTTCTAAAATCCACCAGCAACTCATCGGTATTTTGATGACTTTTTGTTGCGGGAGAGTAAAGCGACGCCCTGTGACACCAGTGTGCAACATAAACAAAGCTTGATTATGTTGCGCGAGAGAGAGATCATCACATCAGACAGCTCAACAATCCATCGTACGGTGAGGGCCGATGATTTGGTCAACAAACGGCATCGAGAGGAAAGAGACTTTTAAAGTACACATCCCAATGCACCAGTTATTTGGCATGCGCTAGTATTGAATTGCTGGTGAATAAGTTTCACTTCTGCGTGTCAGTCGAGTGAGCAGTTTAGAAACTGATTGGACTTGCGTCTGTCGTTTTTTTTTCCTATTTTCGGCCTGGGCAACTTATGCGCATCTTATGTACATTTTAGTTAATAAATTGCTTATCCTAAACACTAGTAGCGCACTCTGAAAATAAGACAATAAACAAAGAACAAGTTCACTATCTCGCTTTTCAATGCAATCAGAATACTCTTCCTTTATGGACTATTCTTTAAATGCATTTTTTTAGCTTCCTACAGTTAATTATATAGCTATTTGAGTGCTTTTCGTGTTGGGTCTACTAAAAAGGTCTATATGTACTCGTCTCAATGCTTCAGGCATTAATTGAGATGAAACCAAAACTGTTATTAGCATTTATAATTTAAGTTTGATTCGGTGGTAAGTAGTTTCTTCAAAATTGTTCGCGCTTTTGAAGATTCAAAATTTGAATATCTCATCTTCAGTTCGGTGTTTTCCGCACAGCTGAACGGTCAGTTAATTTTTTCAATTGATAGTTCAGCAACGTGGCTTCAATTTACTGATTTTCAGTAATATATTTTCCGAGTTTCAGCAAAACAAACGTCACTTGTACTTAGATCTTGGTTAGCTCGGCTGCATAAAACTTGGTAAAAAGTTGCGGAAAAAGTGAGAGTCGAAAGAACACAATTAGTGGTGTAGCTTCCAATCTGCTTATTTCGTTGACGTTGGAAAATGCCTGTATATTTTTATGAAAATATAAGGTAATGAGCAGATTTTCTCCTTGTTTCTATTATCACCCTACCTGTTAGATCAGAAAAGCACCTAAGCCTAAACAAACAGTATATTTACTGTTGGAAAATAATTCAAACAATAATATGTTCAATGTTGCTGATGTATACCAATCACTTAAGGGACCATAGATGTTTTTCTACGTTTTCTGACCCGTCTTAAAAAAAATCATCGAACACGAGAATGTAAAATATATTGAGGTCTCTTGCGTAGTTAAAACACACTTTAGTGTTTAAATACAATATTTAGCGACATGCAAAATCTGCTTTACTGCCCCTCTTCGGTACCTTGAAATTTTTTAGGCAAAACAGATAAAAAGCGCAATAGTTGCAATGCTATTTTGAAAATACTTTCGAGAGTCCACAGAGTTCCAGAACAAAGAATAAGCCAGCGGTCACTGCTTGATGAATGTAAAATTCACAAATTTTACATTAAATGCGGTGTTGTTTTTGTCGAAAGGAATTTTTTAACTTTAATTGGAACTAATTGGAATTTGAATTCGAGTTGGTGTAAAATTGGTCAATTCATATTCTAGAACTTATATGGACCTTAATAACAGTCACCAGTATATATTAATATCAGTAAATCTACTAAAAATGCTTCCGAAAAAAAACTCTGAGTTTTAGTACTGGATTCATGAAGTTTCAATCTTATTTTAGTTGTGATTTTATACAAGCTTTAAAAATTAGTATAAAGGTTTTAAATCAGTTTTATCGATTGACCACATTATCTTTGTACAGTATTATTGAGGCCACACATGATCAACTTCGGCACCGATTCGTGTTGGCCAACCGCATCAAAGACATTATTTACCAAACTCTGAATTTCTAACAAACAATTTGGTTTCAAAAACATTTAAATATGGCTTTAAATAATTTTGAATTATTTGTTACAAAAATGTTACACCTAACGAATGGCTAACATTTTTCTCGTTGTTTCACTTCATATAGTTTCGTAGTAGATAGGGGAAACTGGTCGGTTGCCGTCACTGGTCGGTTGTCGACAATTGATTCGTAGGTTCTGTACTACAACCAAAATATTTGTTGAACAAGTGAAAACCTGCTTAAAATTTTTTTGATTATTTGCTGAGTATTATAGAAAGAACCAGATCGATCGAAAAAGTATGCCCATAGAATATTTACGAAGTGAATTAATTTTATATTGTGGTTCAAAAATTGAATGCCACTGAAACGTTCGCCGCAATTGTTTTTATTTATTTTACCCCATTTTTGTGACAAATGCTTAATTCTCTCTAACCTAATCAATATGGGTATTTTCGGAACAGGCTTTACGAGTAGATACCAGAGATCGATTTTGGACGCAATTCTGAAAACCAAGATGGCAACTTCTGGTGAACCGTTTTTGATAATTTACATGGGAAAAGCCTATGGGTCGTGTTTTCACCGCTGGGTAGCACTTTATACACCAAATTGTCACGACCAGAGAGACAAGAAGCCATTCATTAACCACGTAGACCACAATTTGAGAATTTGATTGCATTGCTTGAAAATATCTCATCACGGTATTACACTTAAATGAGAGCAACAGGAGCACGTCTTACCTGTGAGGCGATCGTAAGCAAAAAGATGGCCGGTCGCGGTTGCTGCGAGCCCTTTGGCTCGTCGTTGCTAACGCTGGTGTGCGTATACGAGCAATGCATTAATGACTCAAAAAAATCATGTTGCTCAAGGCATTTAGCTAAATACAATGCGATCGTCCTGATCTGCCATGCCAAGCTTTGTAGCGGTAATATTTTATGCTGGCGGCCATTTTGTTTTAGTCTTACGATTGAGTATATGCAATTATGCGATGTTATTATGTTAGAACAAAAGTAAAACTATTTGTTTTGTGATTTAAATATAATGTGGTTGTCCCGAACCGTCATGCCTAGTTTTCATTGCGGCAAGGTATTTTTGCTGATATTTATGCGCGAGCTTTTTTATTCAATTGCGATGTGGCGTACTGTAAGGGGCCGTTTATTTACCACGTGGACAAAAAACCCCTCTTTTCTGACCCCCTCGTGGACAAGTGTGGACGATTCATAAACCCCTACCCCTCCCTACGGTGTCCATGTGGACTTTCAAAAAAATGGGTAGTTTCATAAAAATGGGATTTAGAAAATTTTCCCATGTGGAAGACTAATATGAAGCAAACCTTATGAAAATCGTTCAAATCTCAACGACTTATGATATTTTATATTTACATTTCAAAGATTCATCACAAATAACCTTTGAATTCTTGAATTGGTTCGTTGGTTTCAACCTCTAGCTATGAAATCCAAAACTGATGTGATTAGACCATGTTACAGATGGTTGCATCAAGTGATTTAGGGTAGACGAGCCCTTATTCATCTCATTAAACAGGATATCACACTATTTCGTTGATAACTCGACTTAGAGTTAGTGGATTGCGCTTAAATAGGTATCATCATCTTTGCTTCGTTCCTAAGAAGTTTAAAAAAATTTCCTGGGAAATGTAAAATACTCGCGTTTGAACGAAGCGAAAAGTCGAGCACAACGTACCCTTATTCATCCTACCATTTGAGCTAATGCGTTGAATAGAGATAGCAGATACTGCTCTAACTAATGTGTTCAAATGGGTGAGATGAATAGAGGTGCTAAGATGAATTAGGGAGCAGTTACCCTAGATAAAAAATTCTGATTCTTTTTCGTGCGAGTTCTTATGATTTTTTCGATGATAGTCTTCATACATGTTTTCAATTTTCACACGTGATGCACACGCATATACTATGCTGTTATAAGCACTTGGACTATTTAAAAATCTTGAAAAAATTTGAATATAACCGCTCACATCAATGACAATACAAATTTGTTTCATTTTTATATAAAAGACAAAAATATGACGACGTGGACATTACCCATACCCCCACCCCCATCCCAATGGACAAGCATGGACTTTCTCGTGACCTCTACCCTTTCCTAAATTGTCCACGTGGTATATGGATGGCCCTTAAGGCGATTTTTGCGAAATATAATATATGCATGCGGCTGCTGAGTTTTTTCTTTGCAGGCTACAAAGCAGCCATTTTCATGACAGGCGACCAAGCAGCAATTTTGCTAGTATGAAAAGGCACGTGGTTTACACGCTTTCACAATTCTTTTTTCTTTCGAGTCGCCATATTGTTTTTGGGAAGCCTTTCAGTTTACACGCTTTCACTCTTTCCTTACTTGATTTAACCGCGTGGGGGATTCTAACTGGATTCTTTTTACAATAACCGGCAGGATCGCCAATGTAAGAATTTGATTTTGCCAATGCTCAATCTACTATTAAATTTATTCTATATCATTTTCACATCAATTTGAAAACACGCTTGTTTGGAATTATTATTTTTTTCATTTGTGATCATTTATCATTATTCCCGAAAATGTGGTGGGGGAGCGGAGTTACCCTTTAGACTCCCTCTCCTTCCCTCTGGCTACGTGCCAGCGTGGACTTAAGTCTGATTTGTCCTAATCTTTAGTTAAAATATAGGTTGCCTGAAACTCACTCAATCGCAATGAATTGCGATCCGCCAGTGCAATAGTAGTACGTAATACTCGCACCAGTTTTTCACATAGGTACATATATTGTGCATCTAATGAAGAATGATGTTCAAAATGCCTTTGATGGTAGTTGAAATGAATAAATTTCCTTTTTTTAATGCAAAAGACTTAGATGCTTTTCTGAAAAAAAAATTCTGTCCTTTGAAATGCAAAGAACTTAGAAGAATTTTGGCAGTTTATTTTTTGCGTGGATTTCGAAATTAACACGGTTTTACATTTCTTATAAAAGAAATGTATAGAATTCGCTCAAACTTTCAAGATTTTTTCCGAGGCCCGGAGGGCCGAGTCTTATATACCAATCGACTCAGCTCGACGATTTGGGACAATGTCTGTGTGTGTGTGTGTGTGTGTGTGTGTGTGTGTGTGTGTGTGTGTGTGTGTGTGTGTGTGTCTGTGTGTGTGTATGTAACGGACAAATTCTCATTCGTGTTTCTCAGCAATGGCTGAACCGATCTTATCCAAACCAATTTTAAATGAAAGAACTAAAAAACAGTATGAACGCTATTAATTTGTTTTTGATTCTGATGTTTAGTTTCCAAGATATGAATGTTTAAATGTGTAAAAATGGCGTTTTTTGCAGTTTTTTTGGATTATCTGCCGAAATTGACAACATAGATTAACAATTTATATGTTTTTAGACAGCTTTAACGAATACCTTTCGAACAAGCTATAGATTGTTGAAATCGGACTATTATCATAAGAGATATTTAACATTAAATGCGGACGAAAGATTTTTATCGTTTCCCATTGCCAGAAATATGACCAAAAACATGTAATCTATTATTAACGCCAAAACGGCTTATTTTAGGTCAATAGTATCTTCGGAGAATTTAATGGAGGTAATATGCCCTTTCTTTTGGTATTGTGCTTTTGCTGATTAATCCCCCTATGAGTGAGATATTTTCACAAATTTTCTTGGAAGTGATTATATCGAAATAATGTCTTCAGCAAATTTGTAGCTCTTACTTTTGCGAATAACTTTACTAAAGACTTTAAATATCTATTTTGAATACTTTAAAAGTTATGGCTTGTTATTTGTTGATTACTCTTTGTCGCCTATTTATTGTTCAATATAGTAATAATCCATTGAAATAAGCTAAACATTATTTCGATAAAACGAATTTTGTATTTCATTTTACTATCTACAACCGCTAGAAATAATCACCGAACACTTCCAAGTTGTCTGGACGGAACTTGTTAACTTATCAGTACAAAAATGTTCATTTGTGCGAACCTTCTGACTGCAATTCGATCTGAAACATATCGGAAAATGAAAAGCGAAATAAATAATTCCGAGCAACGGCGTAGCCAAGAGAAGGTTTTGGGGTTTAACACAATACAACCCCCTCCACACCCCCCACCACCACATCCAAAAAAAATTGGATTGAAGTTGAAAATTTATTGATGCAGATCATGAGGACTTTTGATAAATTGTCGGGATGGTTCCTGATATGTCCCTGATCTATTGATCTTGATTTCACAGTTGTCTAATTGCATCAATATCAAATTCCTGCCTGAGAACATTCCTATAGAAAATTCCAGAGTTCTGTAATCAATCATAATCCTCAGATTTATTTTCAAATTGATCTCGTTTTTGTAGAGATGTACTGTAATAAGGGTCTTTATTTAATAGGAAGCGAAGTTAAAATTGATTTAATGTCTATGAAACATAGAACTGCTCACCAAGAAAAATGCATAACTTTCAACATTTGCTAAAAATGTTTTTGCCTTTCTCATTCACTCATATGCCAATCGACTGAGTTCGTCGAGATCGGAAAATGTCTGTGTGTATGTATGTGTGTGTATGTGTGAATGTGGAAAAAATTTGACCTCTGTTTCTCAGAGATGGCTGGACCGATTTGCACAAAGTTAGTCTCAAATGAAAGGTACAACCTTCCCATCGGCTGCTATTGAATTTTTTATTGATTGGACTTCCGGTTCCGGAGTTACGAGTTGAAGAGTGCAATCACACAGCAAATTCCCATATAAACTGAAATGAAAAATTTTCAAAATCAAATTTGTATTTTTGATGCCAAATGACTTTAAAATGCATGAAACATTGAGATGTTTGACAAAAATTGACTTTTTTGGACTTTAGTACATTTTTGCCTTTCTCATATAGAATGGTTATGCAATCACTCTAAAAATCGTCAATCATACCGGCCCGGAGGGAGTATGCAGTGAGGGGTTGCTACTTTAAAATTAAAACTAGTTTAAAATTTCTTAACAAGTTGAAAATTTTCAGCAGGACCTGGACCTCCCGGATCTTTCTCCATGATCCGCCGCTGGTTTCAAGCGATGTTTCAGTATCACATAGTATCTCAAGATCGTGGCTGTCGATCCATTGTATGTATGTTGCAAATCGTACTGAACATGTAATATTCATTTCCACCATTGTATTGAACATAACCAGCCATGGAATCGTAGTCTGGACAAATGAGAATAGCACAATTGCACCACTAAGTGGATTAAAACAGGTTTTTATTTTGGGAATGCGTCGAGTTGAGACGAAAACGTAATATGATTAATAACGAGGATAACACTTTCCAAATGTAGAGAGAAATTTATGAAAAAGGTTCTGATCGATTTTGATGAGCATTTGATTTTTGTTGTATGACCAATTATATGTATAGGTCAAATGTTTAAAAACAGTAATTAAAGGTCAAGATAGCATCATTTTGAAACCGCCAATTTCGGAGGTTTAGTATCTTCAATGAGTTTTACAAACGTTAAACAGCGCATCATTTGACAAAATAATTTTGACGGTATATCGTCCAAGAAGTATTTATGGTGAATTTTCTCAGGTTAATATTCATGACTACAATAAAGTCTCAACAAATTCGCTAAAGACACGAACTCTGTTACTATTTTCTGAAAAATTAATTCTGCATAATTTTAAAACTTCAAAAATTACGGTTTCGGAATTATGCCGTTTGGGGAGTAAGATCGATTTTTACCAAACCCCACCAATTGTAAAATTGGTATTGTAAAAAAACGTAAGGGCGATACTTTAATGCTGATAGGTGGGACCGAAAATCGCCAAAGGGGCGATACTATCATTTTGTCAATTTCAATAGCAAACACAAATTTTAATTTAATAATTTCAAATACTTCATAAAGTTTTGGATTTCGATCACTGCATCATGCAATCTAAGATGTAAAAAACACAATAGTTCTTAAATGGGAAATAAAACCAAGACTGGAAATATTCACTGTTGATTTTATTTGAATGGTGTCACTACTAGTATCGCTTTTTTCAAGAAAAAGCGTTGATTTCTTAGTTCTCAGTCGCGTTGGAAATTTGAGTAAAGTATAAACTTCAAATTGATTCAAAATTTTTTTTGGTTCAGTACAATATATAACCCCTTTAGGAAAATTCAGTTTTCCCACCACAATTTAGATATTTTATTTATTTATTCCTTCGTCTTTGGCTAATTCTGCCATACAGACTGTTACTTAAAATTATTTAACATGTACAGTAACAATATATAACAACACAGACAATCGAGCAACAAGCAAAGGTAACAATACAGTATTCCAAACAAAATGTCAAACTTTTCGTGAAATTGTCGGAAACAGAGTCCTAATGGCCATGTTGATGGAGATAGTGCTATTTTTCTTAGCCTTGCGTCAATTCCTACTTTGAATGAAATGAACGGCATTAATGACTCGTCCTTCCATTCAGGTACGAGCTTCTTCACAATTGCAGCATTAGTTCCGAGTGATTCTGCGACCAGAGTAGCAATATCTTTCTCACTCACTGTGTTCTTGACACGCGTAAAGAATAGCCAACAAAGATTTGTAGAATTACTTGACTCCAAAGAACCAGCAACCCTACACCCTTGTTTCAATCGAGTGGACGACATTTGCGGGATTGATTGAGCTAGAGATGAACTTGTTTCCGCCAAAGAAAAACGAGATTCAGCCATTTCGGTAATTGATTCACTCAGTATTCACATCGACAGCAACAGTAGCCGCATGCGCAGGGGTAAATGAAGTAGCGTCGGTGATCGCCTCGCGTGTATCTCGAAAAGCCTGCATCTTGCGAACGCCGTCCATGATCGTCGTACACGGGGTACACATCCACCAGATATTCTTGTACCTGTTGCAGCAGGTGACCTCTGCAGTAGACAGCACAGCACATTCTGCATGATAATTATCCTGACCAAGGATGCAAAATGCCTACTTTTTCTGCGGCTGTAATGTTTCTGCCTACATTCTCGTTTCTCTTTCGTCGCTGCTGTCGTTCGCTATTGCAGGACGCCCAGCGCTGTACGGCAGTCTGTAAGCAAAGCAGTAACATGACAAAGAAATACTGCCCCCAGTACAACCACCAGACGCGAGCGGTACAGCTTCTCTTTCCTTATTTTACACTTTTTAATATTTTTGATCTATTCAATATTTTCAATCACTAACGACAAAAATAAATGCGGTTCGTTTGCGCCACGACCGGCATCATCGCTTTCGTGTGCGGGCCTCTCCCTTTGACTACGCTGAGAAAAGTGTACAAAGCGAGAGAACAAACTTTACTACGCCACACTCTCACCGAGCAGTCGGAGTACAGCAGCAAAACAAAAATGTATTCTACTGCTCTAAGGGAAAATGTACTCGGTTTGGCTACCTTTCTGGCAAGAGCTGTAGTGATGCGTCGCTGTAGCGGACTGTACGGCTTGTGCAAATGTAAATATACCAAAAAAATGTAGTTTACCAGTAACTTTGGCATCCCTGATCCTGACAAAATCCATCACAAGAAATGGTTACCCCTCCAGGCATGATAGGCAAGGCACATTCGCAGCAAAACATCTTCAATCAGCACGACTTTCTCTTGTTCAATACAGCTGGTATGATGAAGAATAACGTTCTTTTGTTTTCGACTGTATAGAAGCGGTAGCACCGAAAGATAGAACAAACGGATAGTTAGTTTAATCGGGTGAATAATCGCCTTTTTATCTATAATATCACCAGCGATGTAAAATGTACGATCCGAAAACAGCGCACTATAACTGATAAAAGCGAATGGCAGCAAAATACGATATGGAAATCGATCGCGCGACTATTTTCCACGAAAAAGCGAAAGCAGCTCAGCTGACAAACAACCGGTCGGAGGGAATACACACAACTGACTTTTATTAACAGAGCATTAACAATAATTCGTTGGTATGTCTATTTTATGGGCCATTTTTTCGCTTCCCCATTGATTTGGTTTGAGATTTCTAGCACTGATGTTGTCCTATGCTGATTTGAGCGATTCTCTGAGTCCTGCCACTATGCCATGTAGTATGTGTTATCAAAAACATCGCGAAGCATCAAGTTCTAAATGTTCTCAAACAATATAATATCCGAAGAGAGTGATAAGAGCTATAAGAAATGTCTCATCACACTGTTAGGTGGATTAAAAGCGTTTTTAAAAAAAAATATTTTGAGTCCTTTTGAATGCAAAAGACTTAGAAGATTTTCAGAAAGCTGGAAGACGCGGGTCTGGAAGATTCCTTATAGCCCGCACCTCAACAATATGGATATTTTCGGAATGGTCTTGAAGTAGGTACCAGAAATTGATTTTAACGCCATTTTTAAATCTAAGATAGCGACTTCCGGTTTAGCGAAATTCGCTATAACCCAATCAGTATGGGATGTACAAATAGCTTTAATTAAGCAGTTGAATTTACTTGCATTTTAGTAATGTGTTTAATTTGAATCAATTAAAACCCCCAACTCACATTACATACATCTCTTTCTTCTCTCATTTCCATTCTCACCGCACTCTTCAAGATGCACACACAAAAATATTTTACATTTCGCTGGTTTATGATTAGATCTTATATTCGAGGATGTTTTGGATGATCGCCCAGATTTTCCATTCAGGAATTTCGGTTAACCGGAAGTCGCCATCTAGAATTTCAAAATGACGTCAAACATCGACATTTGTCTCCTGCTCGTCGAAAACCATTCCGAAAATATTCATATTGGTTAAGTTGTGGAGAATCTCGCTAAGCCGGAAATCACCATCTTGGATTTCAAAATGGCTTCCAAAATCAATTTTTCATGGACAACCTTGGGCTGAAGATGCTGATTTATTTATTTATTTATTCCTGGCACCTGCTCGTTAACACCATTCCGAAAATACCTATATTGATTGGGTTACAGCGAATTTCGCTAAACCGGAAGTTGCCATCTTGGATTTCAAAATAGCGTCAAATATCAATTTCTGGCACCTACTCTTCAAGACCATTCCGAAAATACAAATATTTATTGGGTTATAACGAATTTCGCCAAACCGGAAGTCGCCATTTTGGATTTCAAAATGCCGTCAAACACACATTTCTGGCACCTACTCATCAAGACTATTCTGACAATACCCATATTGCATGGGTTGTAGAGAATTTCGCTAAACCGGAAGTCACCATCTTGGATTTCAAAATGACACCAAAAATCAATTTCTGGCACCTACTCGTCAAGACCATTCAGAAAATACCCATATTGTTGAGGTGCGGGACATAAGGAGTCCAGACCCGTCTCTTCCATCTTTCCGAAAATCTTCTAAGTCTGTTGCATTCAAAAGAACTAGGCATATTTTTTTGCAAAAAACGAGATAATTGCGAAATCCGTGCAAAAAAACTGCCAAAATTCTTCTAAGTTCTTTGGATTTAAAAGAACTCAGCATTTTTGTAGGAAAAAGTCTAAGTCTTTTGCATTCAAAAGGACTTATTTTTGCAAAAACCGTATTAATTGCGAATTCCGTGCAAAAAAAAACTTTTAAAAATATTCTAAGTCTAAATATATTCTAAAAATATTCTAATATTCTAAGAATTAACGCGGCTTTTACGCGGATTTTCCAATTAACGCGGTACGTATCCCCCGCGTAAAAAACCTGAGTGTAATACATTTTCATTATACATGACATGACAACTATATACAAGAAATCAATATTCGAGTTCTAAAATTTTGTAAAAGAAAAGACCGATCAAATCGATAACTTGAACCAGTAATCAGCGGTTTGAGTTTAGTCGTCTAAACAGGATAATGTTCGCATAATGTATAGGAAGGATGCCCATATGATCTAAACACCAAAAATGGTTTGGTTAAAATCTCGATGTTTCATGCATTTTAAAGATATTTGTCATCCCAAATTCAAATTCTTAGATTTTTTTAGTTCCTTCTTCTATGGGAATTTCATGCGACCGGACGATTAACAGTTTATATTTCCGGAACCATACAACGGATCCGTACGAAATTTTGTAGCAGGAAAACATACCTTTAATTTGAGGCATTTGTGATAATCGGCCAAATCATCACCGAGAAACTGATAATAGCAAAAATAACCCGAGAATAGTGAAAAACTGTATTTGAGCGCAATGAAAACTTGAATGCCCTATTTATCATACAACTGCACGCATCAATTAGCAACCATCCTACCAGATGCGAGCCCAAGAGCATACTGACGACAAAACTTCGTTGACGGTGGTACACGCATTCTTGAAAGAAGCTTATACAACAGGTAAAAGAAGCGAAAGAGATAGCATGCTGGGTGCCGACCACATGTTGTGAGAATGGGAATTTATTTCGGCCGACTGCATGTCCCCACCATCATTTCAAGAACGAATGAGAAGCGCGATTGATAGATCTGTATGCGTACCGCGCAGTGCTACCAAAAGTACAGATGTTTCTATAAAGCTGCAGATTTTTTGAATTGTATAGGTACAGATTAAAATGATGTCTAAGGAAACTACAGCATGGTACATATTTTTGGAGATAAAATGGTAAAACAATAGTTTTATTTGACATTTCTAATACCTAGTAATATTGAGAAAGTGTATATAGGACATATAAATTTAAGGAAACTGTTTTTCTTTGGTGTGTAATACAAATATATTTTGTAATTTGACTAGTCCAAACAAATGATTTGCTGGCGAATGAACTTATTATTGAAACCTTAACAATAGAACAAATGATTTTTGCACTAAGAACTCAGTCTTTTTTTTATTTATTATTGACGGAAAAATAAAGCGAGATTGGAAAGGTTGATGTATAAAACACCCAAATTAACCAAATATTATTCAACTAGCAAAACGTTTGCATTAACTTATTGCTGTAAATTTCGGTACAAATTTTCTGAAAAAGTAGTGCGATTTTTTTTATTCCCGGTAAATAATATAAAATGTGGCATCACTGGTACCAGCTTATTTTAGTTTCTCTTTGCCGCTCAGCAGCGAGAGGGGCATGGGTGTCGCAGCTCTCCAACGTGCAATGTTGCATCCGAAGTTTTGTATCACAACAGAGCAAAACTTTCTCTTTTGCTCACCGAAAAAAATCGCGGCGGCCATGTTTAACTCAACAATTTGGTCATCGATGACCAATTGTTGAGCAATGTTGAATTTCGAAACACGCCTATTATGACAATTGATATCTCTTCTCCCCAAACCATTCATGCTTCTCAGAGATTTTAATACGCATGGAACTGCGTGGGGGACGCTGTAGATGATACCAGGGCCCACACAATATATGATTTTTTAGATGAATTTAGGCTAACGATTTTAAACACTGGTGAAATAACCCGTATAGCTTTCCCTTTATCACAATGCAGTAGAGTTGATTTATCTTTATACACCTCTACATTAGCACTAAAATGCGTGACGAAGCATCCATACAACCCGATTTATGTAGACATATCGATTGGAAGAGATATAGCACGATGATGGCGACTACGCTTAGTAATAGTGAACAAATACCTGCAAATCAAAAATATGATTACATATCTAATTTGATGACAAAGGTAGCTCATCAAGCTCAAACAAAAAAGTCTCTAATAATATTACTTATCACAAACCACCCACAGTATGGTGGGATGTAGAATGCTCGAAAATAGTTTCACAAATGTCGGATGCATACAAACTGTTTAGGCGATTCGGTTGATTTGAGGATTTTTTAACTTACAAAAGGCCAAAACTAAACAAATCTTATAAGCAAAAAAGAAAAACTACTGGAGGAATTTCGTAGTAACACTAACTCGAGAGACGGGCCATGTCGACTTTGTGGACGACGGCACGTAAATTACGTAATTTCGAGCCGAGTGCGTTTAATCAGCAAGAGTTTGATGCAGACTGGATAGAAGGTTTCGCCAAGCTGTGCCTATCGACACCCCCTTATTTGTTGAAGAATCGAACTTGGTAAGTCAGCTCTCAACCGATTTTTCCTTAGCGGAAATGGAAAGTGCATTAGTTGCTTCCAATAATAGCGCCCCCGGACTGGATAACATTAAGTTTAATTTGATAAGAAATCTTCCTGCTTCGGGTAAATTATTGTTTTTAGAATCTTTCAATTGGATATTCAGGAACAACGTCATACCAGACGATTGGAAAGAAGTTAAGATCATAGCGGCTCTGAAACCAGGGAAGAATCCCTCGCAACCTGAATCTCACCGCCCCATAGGATTGTTATCCTGTTTAAGAAAAACATTTGAAAAAATACTTCACCTAAGATTAGAATGCTGGGTGGAAAAAAAACAAATTATTATCACCGTCTCAATATGACTTTCGTAAATCCCGCAGTACGAGGGACTGCCAGACCTTATTAGCCACTGACATCCAACTTGCCATGCAATCAAAAGAGGAATTAACGGCGGTTTTCCTGGATATAAAAGGTTGGGTGCTCCAAACCAAATAACCTCAATCTATTTTCCCTTTTGTCTTTGAAAGTAATGCACTTTATACACAATAACGAAGTAAAGACAGTTCGTCATAGCTTTGCAGGTCTGACGCAAGGATCAGTGCTTGGCCCTCTACTATATAACATCTATGTTAGTGAAATTGACCAATGTATTCAAAACGGTTGTGTTCTGGTACAATATGCAGATGATAGTTGTTTATGGAGTACGGGCAAAAATGGTGAAATTATAAGACAACGCCTGCAGAGTTCTTTAAGAAAATTAGAGAATTGGGTGATGAATCTCGGCTTGGAATTCTCAGTAGAGAAGACCGAAATAGTTGTATTCTCAAGAAAGCATTCCCCGTCGTAATTAACCTTTCATTATATGACCAGACACTCTCACATACTAATTGTTTCAATTACTTAGTGGTCTGGTATGACTCTAAATCTACATGGAGAGCACATGTGGAATACTTAGTTAAAAAATGTCAAAAACGCACAAATTTCCTCAGAACGATCTCTAGTACATGGTGGGGAGCAGAACCAAAAGTTATGATTAAGTTATATAAAACCACTATATTATCTGTTACAGAATATGGTAGTTTCGTGTTTAAACAAACCGCAAAAACTCATTTCATAAAATTGGAAACGATACAATTTAGATGCTTGCGTATATGCTTAGGGTTAATGAGTTCTACTCATACTCAAACAGTTGAAGTACTGGCTGGTGTTTTGCCGCTACACATACGTCTTACTGAACTTAACAACCGATACCTTGTTAGTAACCACATGTCCAATACCGAATTAATGGGAAAGTTAGATAAACTCTTCGAGCTAAAACCAGATAGTAGATTTCTGCATTCCTATCGGCAATGTTTACTGATACCGTCAACTCCCTCGAGTATAGTGAGATTCTACGATCTAGAAATTTCAACTATAACCCTTCAGATACCCATCGATACCTCGCTTGTCAAAACATTGTCAGGTGTGGCAAAAAGTTTGCATTCTAATTATGCTAGAAATCTGTGTAGGCAAAAATTAGCTAACTACTCACTTGATAACATCTTTTATACTGATTTCTCAGTAATATACGATTCAGCGGGCTTTGGTGTATACAACGTCAAACACGAGGCATGTTTCCGTCTTGCCAATCCTTGTTCTGTATATATCTCCGAACTGAGCGCAATTCTATACGTATGTGAGTTAATCAAATATCTATCTGTGGGAAACTTAATGATCTGTTCCGATAGCTTCAGTTCACTCGAAGCAATCGGGAACAATCGGGTTTCCAATACAAATAGCCAACTTATTTTAAAAATTAAGGACGCAATTCCACTTCTTAACGGCAATGATTATTCGGTATCTTTCCTTTGGATCCCTTCACACTGCGGGTTAGTTGGCAATGAGGAGGCAGATTTAAGGTTCAAACGCGAAGCATTGCATGGCGAACCATACCACAGAGTAACGGAACCACAAGATTTCAATCCATTATTGAAAAAAACTTCAATGACTTGTTGGCAGCAACAGTGGAAAGAGAGTCTAAAAGGACGATACTGCTTCAGTATCCTCACAAAAACAAATCTCACTCCTTGGTTTACTTCGGTAGATGGCAATCGGATGTTTATAAAAAAAATCATCTCGTTTGATTTCGAACCATTACACTCAAAACGCGCATCTTTATAGAATCAATTTCATGGAGTCATAGACACCTGGTATGGAAATGCGACAGATATGAATCCCAGCGACAACAGATGTCACATGCACTGCATCGGATTGGAAGATAGCTTTTTACACCAATTAGAGATGCTTTGGGTACCATGGATATGCCATTCATGAAGCTGCTTAATGCGTTCATCATTAGTTCAAAGATTCAATCATAATTTCACAATTTCCTTCATATTTTATCATACTGTTATTTAAGATAAGTGTTGTAAATATTTAGTTTTAAAGAATATCCGGCTTCGTAATGGTTTACCAGTTAGCCTATGTTATGTATATATGTGTAAATAAAAAAAAACCTATTTTAATCCACCTAGCGGTGCAATTGTGCCTTTCTCAATCATGAATCACGAGAATGTGTGCGTTGTTTATATTCATTAAAAGCTTTTAAATGCATATATTACATTTTATTATTATACATCACATGACAACTATATACAGGAAAATAATCATTATTCGAGTTCTAAAATTTTGAAAAAGAAAAAACAGCCACGGTAATATTGAACTGAAAAACCTATTTTAATCCACCTAGCGGTGCAATTGTGCCTTTCTCAATCATGAATCACGAGAATGTGTGCGTTGTTTATATTCATTAAAAGCTTTTAAATGCATATATTACATTTTATTATTATACATCACATGACAACTATATACAGGAAAATAATCATTATTCGAGTTCTAAAATTTTGAAAAAGGAAAAACAGCCACGGTAATATTGAACTGAAAAAAGGTGCAAAATCGGCAAAGTCCCAAAAAGTCGATTTTTATAAAAAAAAATTTTTCGAGATAACATAAAATCTCGACGTTTCATGCATTTTAAAGATGTTTGGCATCAAAAATACGAATTCGATTTCTGAAATTTCATGGGGTCCCTCCTTTGAAAAAAAAAATTGAGTTCCGGCTTATATGGGAATTTCATATGTGACCGGAGGATTAGGCTATATTTCCGGACCCATATAAGCAATCCGTACGAAATTTTATAGACATCTGTGGGGATATTATAGCTATCATTTGGGACTAAGTTTGTGAAAATCGGCCTAACCATTTCCGGGAAACTAATGCGAGTTCGTAAATTTTGAAAGATGGCCGGGCACTTCCGGAACCGTCTATGGTGGTCAATGTAGTCAACGAAAGTTTGGTTGGCCGTCAGTGACCTAGAACAGCAAATTGAAGTTGTTTGAGAGACATTTTAGCGAAATTTTTACCTTTTTTGCTTTCATCGGAGTATCGGTTTGAATCACAATTTGATATGTGATCGCACGCCCCAACCTGTAACTCCGGAACCGGAAGTCGGATCGGGATGAAATTAAATAGCCATTTACGGGGACGCAATACCTTTCATTTGAGGCCAAGGTCGACTAAATCGGTCTAGCCATCTCCGAGAAACCGATGTGACTGTTATTCTGAATTTAGATACTTCCGCCGGGGCTTCCGGAACCGATGACGGTGGCCAATGTGGCCAAATAGACTTTGAATGGATGTTAGTGACCCAATACTACCAATCGAAGCAGTTGTGGTCATATTTTGGAAAAAATTTCACCTTTATACATTCATTGCAGAATTTATTAAAATCGACATTTTCTGCGTGTTCGTACTTATCATCCTGTAATTCCGGAACCGGAAGTCGGATTCATTAGAAATTCAATAGCAGCCTATGGGAACGTTGCACCTTTCATTTGAGACTAAGTTTGTCAAAATCGGTTCAGCCATCTCTGAGAAAAATGAGTGACATTTTTGGTCACATACACACACACATACACACACATACATACATACACACACAGACATTTGCCGAACTCGACGAACTGAATCGAATGGTATATGTCACTCGGCCCTCCGGGCCTCCGTTAAACAGTCGGTTTTCAGAGCAATTGCAATACCTTTCTATTGAGAAAGGCAAAAAGGTGCGAAATCGGCAAAGTCCCAAAAAGTCGATTTTTATAAAAAAAAACCTGTTTTAATCCACCTAGCGGTGCAATTGTGCCTTTCTCATTTCTCTAAACTATGGCACGGAGGCTTTTTATGTTCAACATAATTGCGGAAATGTCCATTACATTCTTAGGACACTTTGCACTTATACACAATAGCATGCCAGCCACGAACTTGATGAGCTACGTGTCGACGGTGAAACACTTGAAACAAAAAAATATCATACTCCATTAGCCTAATCAGCATTAGATCAATGTTATCTGCTTGCTAACTCATTTTGTCATGCGGGGATGGGTATGTGAGGAGGGCGAAAGTCCCATGAACGAACGACTCCCCAGCTTAAATTGGTATGCTTTGTAATATAGTGGTGGTTTTAAGATGATGGGGTTGAAAGGGAGGGGTATGAGGTGGTGGTCTGAGGGGTGATTTAAGGAGATTTTTAAAGGAGGGGAGTGAACAGTAGAGGGGGGTGTAACCCCTCTCCGTAAACCATCAACTACGCCCCTGTTAAAATCCAGAAACCCTATGCGAGTCGAAAAAAAATTTGGCCCTCCGGCCGGGATTAGGTTGACGTTTTTCAGAGTGATTGCATAACCTTTCTATATGAGAAAGGCAAAAATGTGCAAAATCTAAAAAAGTGAATCTTCGTCAATTTTTTTTCGTGTTTGCATTAAATCTCGACGTTTTATGCACCTTGAATACATTTAGCATCAAAAATAAAAATTCTATTTTTAATTTTTCCTATAGTTTTTATGAGAAATTTCTGTGTGGCCGCACTCTGAAACCCGTAATTCCGGAACCAGAATTCCGATCGATCCAAAATTCAATAGCAGCTGATGGGAAGGTTGCACCTTTCATTTGAGACTAAGTTTGGGCAAATCGGTCCAGCCATCTCTGAGAAAAATGAGTGACATTATTTGACACATACGCACATACATACACACACACATACACACACACATACACACACACATACACACACATACATACACACATACAGACTTTTTCCGATCTCGACGAACTGAGTCGAATGGGATATGACACTCGGCCCTCCGGGCCGGGATTAGGTTGACGTTTTTCAGAGTGATTGCATAACCTTTCTATATGAGAAAGGCAAAAATGTGCAAAATCTAAAAAAGTGAATCTTCGTCAAATTTTTTTCGTGTTTGCATCAAATCTCGACGTTTTATGCACCTTGAATACATTTAGCATCAAAAATAAAAATTCTATTTTTAATTTTTCCTATAGTTTTTATGAGAAATTTCTGTGTGGCCGCACTCTGAAACCCGTAATTCCGGAACCAGAATTCCGATCGATCCAAAATTCAATAGCAGCCGATGGGAAGGTTGCACCTTTCATTTGAGACTAAGTTTGGGCAAATCGGTCCAGCCATCTCTGAGAAAAATGAGTGATATTATTTGACACATACGCACATACATACACACACATACACACACATACACACACATACACATACACACACATATACGCACACATACATACACACATACACACACATACAGACTTTTTCCGATCTCGACGAACTGAGTCGAATGGGATATGACACTCGGCCCTCCGGGCCGGGATTAGGTTGACGTTTTTCAGAGTGATTGCATAACCTTTCTATATGAGAAAGGCAAAAATGTGCAAAATCTAAAAAAGTGAATCTTCGTCAAATTTTTTTCGTGTTTGCATCAAATCTCGACGTTTTATGCACCTTGAATACATTTAGCATCAAAAATAAAAATGCTATTTTTAATTTTTCCTATAGTTTTTATGAGAAATTTCTGTGTGGCCGCACTCTGAAACCCGTAATTCCGGAACCAGAATTCCGATCGATCCAAAATTCAATAGCAGCCGATGGGAAGGTTGCACCTTTCATTTGAGACTAAGTTTGGGCAAATCGGTCCAGCCATCTCTGAGAAAAATGAGTGACATTATTTGACACATACGCACATACATACACACACACACACATACACACACATACACACACATACATACACACACACACACATACAGACTTTTTCCGATCTCGACGAACTGAGTCGAATGGGATATGACACTCGGCCCTCCGGGCCGGGATTAGGTTGCCGTTTTTCAGAGTGATTGCATAACCTTTCTATATGAGAAAGGCAAAAACGTTTTTAATCCACCTAACAGTGTGATGAGACATTTCTTATAACTCATATCACTCTCTTCGGATATTATATCGTTTGAGAACATTTAGAACTTGATGCTTCGCGATGGTTTTGATAACACATATTACATGGGATAGTGGCAGGACTCAGAGAATCGCTCAAATCAGCATAGGACAACATCAGTGCTAGAAATCTCAAACCAAATCAATGGGAAAGCGAAAAAATCGACTTTTTCCAAAGGTGACTTCCCAGTAGTATCCTTGATTTGAATTATTATCGCTAATCCTAATGCCAAAGAACAAATAAAAACCTCACGAAAACGAACCGTTTGGGAAAATCATCATCATTACTGGAATTTTCATTTTCACGAAACTTTTCGATAACCTTCCGTCACTTGCGTTAATGCAATGGGTGCACAGTAGAGTGGCCCAATGTTGTATGGAAAAAGTGCAAAGTTTGAAATTTCAAACCTTACCCCCCAAATTGATAGTTTGGGTCCCCAACAAGCTTTCCTGAAAATTTTAGCTCAATTGGTCCACTGCAAGGGGTTCCGCAAACTGCTCAAAGTTTGTATGGAAAAAAAGAGACCAAATGTATGGAGAAATGCATCAGTTTCACATTTTCAGCTCTAGGTGGCGCCGTAATCGGTGAAAGTCTTTCGTGTGAAAAAATAAGAATCTTCGTGTAACAATAAATCGACTCGTGAAAACCGGAGGTCAATCTGATGACAGCAGACAAAGTTATAAGCGCGCAAAGTTGAGGGTGTCATGAACTGCAGTTGGGGTGGCTCTGTCGAAAGTGCAAAAAAACCCTTGCTTATGAACGCACGAATTACATGAGGTAGAAAAACTCGATTACACGGTTTTACAACTTCTAATAACTCAAAATGCTGGCTATTTGGAAGAGTGGTATCTTCGGCAAACTGGACAAGTATGTCAAGGGCTTTCCGGTAAAGACCTGAATAATTCAGAATTCTCTCACTAGGTGGCGCTAGAGCGAATAAAAATACCCTATACTTTTTTTTAATAGTGCTATAGCTCGTGATCGGAAACACTTGGCTGACCGTAGTCTTCTGCAAAGTAGATCATGAGGTCAAGGGCTTTTTAACTGAGAACAATTTAATTCCAAATTTTTCCTCTGGGCGGAGTTGGAGTGCCTGGAAAATTCTAACACTCTTTCATTTTATATTAGGCCATATCTCGTGATGGGAATCATTTAATGGGGCGGAGTCTTCGGCGCAGTAGTACAATTTCTAATGGTGAACATAATTCTCGTACTAATCGACATCGACATTCGACGCGCTTCAAAGCACTGTAACTTTCAATCTATTTCTCGTATCTCTATAAAAAATTGGAAAAATATTCTTAAGCTGTTGTACTTTCAGATGATGTATTAAAAAAATTTCGAAAAAAAAGGTATGTAACCCCTCACGTATTGTACAATGATCATTTGGTCGATGTTAAGTCAGGCCGGACTACGGGACATTGTATTGATTTCGAGAACAACGAGTTTAAAGTTTGAATCGCAGCATACTTTATATTTAAATTTGAAAAGAATTTACGCCATAATTCTTTCTTATGGCAACATTTTCAAATCTGGTAAAAGTCGAATGTAGCCGAAAAAATTCTTTATCCAATGCTACGTTTTGTAACTTTCAGCTTTCAGAAATTTCAGACCCCCCACAAAACCTTTTTCTGGATCTGCCCCTTCTTACTTTAAAAGCGAAAAAAACGTAAGTTGCAATCACGATATTACGATTTTCAACAGCAACCAGAGTAGTATAACAAGAAAGAACAACTGAATGGCTAGCGTCCAAAAGGGGATAACTCACATTTTGTATTTTTACAGGAAATGGAAAAAACTTCCGCATTTCCAAATTAACATTATCTTCATTGTAAAAATACATTATTTGATTAGTAGTTCATTGACCCATGCACAGTGCTCTGAAAATCTAGCGAAATCGTCTTAGGGCACCAACGGGTCTGTAAAGAATACTAAAAATTAATTTGTATTCCATAATTTTCAGTTCAGCAATTCGAGAGATCGTGCTCACCGCAAGCCATGAAAAATAGACTACGTTGTGAAGCGATGGTCACTATTTATTAAAAAATCACGGTTAAATAAAAAATAAAACTAATAAAAAATTTCAAATAGTTTATAATTTTCACAAACTTATTAGGAAAAATTGTTTAATAAGCTTTCGTAATATTGTGTAGGAAATTTTTTTCAGTATTTTCTCTATCTGCAACATATAAACCCTTAAGTATACCAATTAATTGGTATACGAATTGGAATAGGTTCGCCAAATTTTGGAAGAAGTCTATAAAATAACCCCTTGAAAACTACCTAAAAATTGTTGTAGTTCGATGCAATAAAAAAAATCTCCAAAAAAGAAATGTAGGGGAGACTGAGGAGACTTGATCCCCGGGGAGACTTGATCCCATCATTGTAACTCAAAGGCGGATCAGAATACATTAATCGAATATACTAGAAAGTTGCGTAGTTTTATCTAAACATAAATTTCATTAACACAGAAAAAAGAAATTAGACTTTTATGTAACCGAATTTTTACCGATTTAAAAAAAAGTCTCAGAAGAACTGAAGAAGATTTATTTTTCAAATTTTCAAACTTTTATAAAATTGACAAAATCACCCATTACATACTCTACTTTTGCATACATAATTACAGGAGAATGTCAATTATATGAATACGTTATGATTGAGCTGATCCTTTTGTTCTACTATATTTTTACTAAAGTTTGCTGAAATAGATGCTATGGGTTCACTTAATCCCTTCAAATTCGTGGAGATTTGATCCCTTTCGCCATACTTCATACACACCACTGAAAATAACCAAATTCACACCAGAACAATTGAAGTCATTGTTGTCATAAAAAAATGTCAAAAATGAACGCTTCATCGTAAAGAAACATAACTGTAATTGTTTACTACAGTATACGTAGCAACCATTCATCCCACATTTGACGTTCCTCAACCATAATAAAGACAGCTTTCAAATAATTGCACGGAGATTTGGGGAATTCGTAAAAAAATCAGGTGAGAGATGCGTAATATGTAGTAACAAAAATAACAATATCTAATCATAACAATTTAATAAATACTACAATCCATGTATAAAATTGAATGGGGTAATGTACCCGTTCTTGCCCTATTAAGAAGGGTACCACATTATTACTACAATAATTTTATTATTTCAGCTTCTTTGATTTGTTATTAAGGTCCATTTTTTCATTTCGATTATAGAGGTTTTAACGTTAAGGTCATTCGCCTCTTATTAAGAGCCAATATAATAACAAAATTGTCTTGAGAATGGTGAAAATCTTCTGTTTGAGCGCAGCAAAATCTCTAATCGAGTACCCCCATTATCGCCATACCATTTGAGTCAATGCGTTGAGCAAAGATGGCAGACGCTGCTCTAACCAAAGGCTTCAGATGGGTAGGATGATAGTAGAAACAGGGCAAAAATAGGCTTATTACCCTACATGCTCTTTTAAACACGTTTTCATAAAGGAATCAAGTGTACTCAAATTAGGGATCGAGTCTCCACTAATCTAAGAATTTTCCATTTTTTGTTGTTTTCCAGAAATGCTCATAGCTCATGTCCAGTATAATATTTCCATGTAATTTTTTTATGATTATTAGTCATCCCTAGAAACAATATAAAACCACAAAAAAATACATAGTTTTTGATCATTCCACGGAGTTAGACTGAAAAATAAAAAAGGGGATCAAGTCTCCCCTACCTAATAATGTGAAACACAGCGAATAATACATACAATAAAGAACAATTTTTATCAGTCTCATGGTGTATTTTAGGCTGACAAAATGGGGACATTGACTAAATCGGGCAATTTTTTTTCTTTATAATAAACTGAAGCTGTTAAAATATTCTTCTCGTCCCTTGATGTAGTCTGGTAACTACTTCTGATTATGATGAACTTTTTATTTTCGCATATTTCGCATATCTTCATGATAAGGAAAACATGCTCAAGAAAGGATTTACTCGAATTCAGTCTTGTTCGTCCGCTAGAGCCCATCGAACATATGTTCATATTTGGCTGATAAAATCGGGGTTTCAATGTGTTATAATAGATATTCAGCATTCGAAGAAGTTTCTTTTGAACGAGTGTAGAACGACTTTGTTTCTACTTACCTGAAATCAGCGGCGTAGCCAGAAATTCAGTTTGGTGAAAATCGATCATACTGTCCAAACGGCATAATTCCGAAACCGTAATTTTTGAAGTTTTAAAATTATGCAGAATTAATTTTTCAGAAAATAGTAACAGAGTTCGTGTCTTTAGCGAATTTGTTGAGACTTTATTGTAGTCATGAATATTAACCTGAGAAAATTCACCATAAATACTTCTTGGATGATATACCGTCAAAATTATTTTATAATTATAAATGACGCGCTGTTTAATGTTTGTAAAACTCATCGAAGATACTAAACCTCCGAAATTGGCGGTTTCAAAATGATGCTATCTTGACCTTAAATTACTGTTTTTAAACATTTGACCTATACATATAATTGGTCATACAACAAAAATCATATGCTCATCAAAATCGATCAGGACCTGCTAGAGTCGAATTGAAATCGTCATTTTTCATAAATTTCTCTCTACATTCGGAAAGTGTTATCCTCGTTATTAATCATATTACGTTTTCGTCTCAACTCGACGCATTCCCAAAATAAAAACCTGTTTTAATCCACCTAGTGGTGCAATTGTGCTTGTCTCATTTGTCCAGACTACGATTCCATGGCTGGTTATGTTCAATACAATGGTGGAAATGAATATTACATGTTCAGTACGATTTGCACATACATACAATGGATCGACAGCCACGATCTTGAGATATTATGTGATACTGAAACATCGCTTGAAACCAGTGGCTGATCATGGAGAAAGATCCGGGAGGTCCAGGTCCTGCCGAAAATTTTCAACTTGTTAAGAAATTTTAAACTAGTTTTAATTTTAAAGTAGCAACCCCTCACTGCATACTCCCTCCGAGCCGGTATGATTGACGATTTTTGGAGTGATTGCATAACCTTTCTATATGAGAAAGGCAAAAATGTACCAAAGTCCAAAGAAGTCAATTTTTGTCAAACATCTCAATGTTTCATGCATTTTAAAGTCATTTGGCATCAAAAATACAAATTTGATTTTGAAAATTTTTCATTTCAGTTTATATGGGAATTTGCTGTGTTATTGCACTCTTCAACCCGTAACTCCGGAACCGGAAGTCCAATCAATAAAAAATTCAATAGCAGCCGATGGGAAGGTTGTACCATTCATTTGAGACTAACTTTGTGCAAATCGGTCCAGCCATCTCTGAGAAACAGAGGTCACATTTTTTTCTATATACACACATACACACACATACATACACACACAGACATTTTTCGATCTCGACGAACTCAGTCGATTGGCATATGACACTCGGCCCTCCGGGTCGGGATTAGATTGACGAATTTTAGAGTGAATGAGAAAGGCAAAAACATTTTTAGCAAATGTTGAAAGTTATGCATTTTTTTGGTGAGCTGTTCTATGTTTCATAGACATTAAATCAATTTTAACTTCGCTTCCTATTAAATAAAGACCCTTATTACAGTACATCTCTACAAAAACGAGATCAATTTGAAAAGAAATCTGAGGATTATGATTGATTACAGAACTCTGGAATTTTCTATTGGAATGTTTTCAGGCAGGAATTTGATATTGATGCAATTAGACAACTGTGAAATCAAGACCAATAGATCAGTTACATATCAGGACCCCATTCCGACAATTTATCAAAAGTCCTCATGATGTTTACAACAACAGGTTATCAATCTACGGATCAGACAATAGTTATTGTAACAATGAATTAAATCAGTCTGCATCAATAAATTTTCAACTTCAATCCAATATTTTTTTTTGGGTGTTGGGGGGGGGGGGGGGTGTATGGTGCTAAACCCCAAAACCTTCTCTTGGCTACGCCGTTGCTTGGAGTTATTTATTTTGCTTTTCATTTTCCGATATGTTTCAGATCAATCCGATGGTCATAAGTTAGAAAAATTGCAGTCAGAAGGTTCGCACAAATGAACATTTTTGTACTGATAAGTTATCAAGTTCCTTCCAGACAATTTGGAAGTGTTCGAAATCTAGCGGTTGTAGATAGTAAATTGAAATACAAAATTCGTTTTATCGAAATAATGTTTAACTTATTTCAATGGATTATTATTATATTGAACAATAAATAGGCGACAAAGAGTAATCAACAAACAACAAGCCATAACTTTTAAAGTATTCAAAATTGATATTTAAAGTCTTTAGTAAAGTTATTCACAAAAGTAAGAGCTACAAATTTGCTGAAGACATCATTTCGATATAATCACTTCCAAGAAAATTTGTGAAAATATCTCACTCATAGGGGGATTAATCAGCAAAAGCACAATACCAAAAGAAAGGGCATATTGCCTCCATTAAATTCTCCGAAGATACTATTGACCTAAAATAAGTCGTTTTGGCGTTAATAATAGATTACATGTTTTTGGTCATATTTCTGGCAATGGGAAATGATAAAAATCTTTCGTCCGCATTTAATGTTAAATATCTCTTTTGATAATAGTCCGATTTCAACAATCTACAGCTTGTTCGAAAGGTATTTGTTAAAGCTGTCTAAAAACATATAAATTGTTAATCTATGTTGTCAATTTCGGCAGATAATTTAAAAAAAACTGCAAAAAACGCCATTTTTACACATTCAAACATTCATATTTTGGAAACTGAACATCAGAATCAAAAACAAATTAATAGCGTTCATACTGTTTTTTAGTTCTTTCATTTAAAATTGGTTTGGATAATATCGGTTCAGCCATTGCTGAGAAACACGAATGAGAATTTGTCCGTTACATACACACACACACACACAGACATTGTCCCAAATCGTCGAGCTGAGTCGATTGGTATATAAGACTCGGCCCTCCGGGCCTCGGAAAAAATCTTGAAAGTTTGAACGAATTCTATACTTTTCTTTTAAAAGAAATGTAAAATTTTTTCGAGATAACATAAAATCTCGACGTTTCATGCATTTTAAAGATGTTTGGCATCAAAAATACGAATTCGATTTCTGAAATTTCATGAGGTCCCCCCTTTGAAAAAAAATTTGAGTTCCGGCTTATATGGGAATTTCATATGTGACCGGACGGTTTAGTCTATATTTTCGGAACCATATAAGCGATCCGTACGAAATTTTATAGACATCTATGGGGATATTATAGCTATCATTTGGGACTAAGTTTGTGAAAATTGCCCAACCATTTCCGGGAAACTGATGTGAGTTCGTAAATTTTGAAAGATGGCCGCTTTTCCCGGGCACTTCCGGAACCGTCTATGGTGGTTAATGTAGTCAACGAAAGTTTGGTTGGCCGTCGGTGACCTAGAACAGCAAATTTAAGTTGTTTGAGAGACATTTTAGCGAAATTTTTACCTTTTTTGCTTTCATCGGAGTATCGGTTTGAATCACAATTTGCTATGTGATCGCACGCCACAACCTGTAACTCCGGAACCGGAAGTCGGATCGGGATGAAATTAAATAACCATTTACGGGGACGCAATACCTTTCATTTGAGGCCAAGTTTAGTCGAATCGGTCTAGCCATCTCCGAGAAACCGATGTGACTGTTATTCTGAATTTAGATACTTCCGCCGGGGCTTCCGGAACCGATGATGGTGGCCAATGTGGCCAAATAGACTTTGAATGGATGTTAGTGACCTAATACTACAAATCGAAGCAGTTGTGGTCATATTTTGGAAAAAATTTCACCTTTATACATTCATTGCAGAATTTATTAAAATCGACATTTTCTGCGTGTTCGTACATATCACCCTGTAATTCCGGAACCGGAAGTCGGATCCATTAGAAATTCAATAGCAGCCTATGGGAACGTTGCACCTTTCATTTGAGACTAAGTTTGTCAAAATCGGTTCAGCCATCTCTGAGAAAAATGAGTGACATTTTTGGTCACATACACACACACATACACACACATACATACATACACACATACATACACACACAGACATTTGCCGAACTCGACGAACTGAATCGAATGGTATATGTCGCTCGGCCCTCCGGGCCTCCGTTAAAAAGTCGGTTTTCAGAGCAATTGCAATACCTTTCTATTGAGAAAGGCAAAAAACATCGATTGGAATACATTTCGATTTTTGGCCCATTTTGTTTGTTTCTGTTTAGGTGCGATTTAAATGTGGTATCGTTTTAGGGTCCGTGTAGAAACCACGTGATGTATTTGGTTATGCGTCGAAATCACTTTACTCGCTCCACTCTCGGTAACACGGGGTAATTTTTATGATTTCAAATTGACCAATTGGCTTTTCTCGACTCAGTTCGACAAGATTGGAAACTGTTTGTGTATTTTTTGGGATGTGGCTGAACCGATTTCCACAAACTTACTCTTGAATAAAAGGTACAAACTTCCCATCGGCTGCTATCGATTTCTGTTCGATCGAAATTCCGGCTTTGGAGCTACGACTTCAAAAGTGCGGCCACACAGCAATTTTTCATTTAATCAGGTACCACTTTAATTCCACTATCACCATTATCAAAATAATGCTAAATGTATTAAAATGGGTGCAAATAAAAGATTATATTTTTTGTTTCAAGTGTTTCACTATCGACACGTAGCTCAGCAAGTTCGTACTAAGAATGTAATAGACATTTTCACAATTATATTGAACATTACCATGGAGTCATAGTTTGGAAAATTAGGAAGGGCACAATTGCACCGCTAGGTGAATTAAAACAGGTTTTTGTGCTTGTATGTGATCTTTATCTACTATTACAACTCCATGGTCCGAGCTCTGAAGAGGAGTAAACGAGTTTTGATAAGTGCACTAGAAGATATTAACAGCCTGTGGATAGTTTGTTAAGATAATTTTTTCGAGACTATTTTGTTCTTTTCCATATGCTATGTTTGATTTTGTTAAAATAATTTTAAACAAAAACTTCAAATGAGTTCGTTTCATTTTTTTCCTTTTTGACGATTTCAGCAATTTCACCTAGTCCAGATCATAAACGGAGTTGCAACCTGGAGCAGTCACAGAAACTGCACAAGCTTAACGAAAACTACAAAACAAACAAAAAAACAAATGATCATGCAAGTATAATTAAGAAGTAATTCTCCCGGTGGTGAACAGTCCGGTGTTACTTTCTGAAAATGATTGCGAACGACTTCCGTGCATATTACTAAGGTCGTATTGTGTACCAACGCACATCCTGATCTATTCTCGATCCGCTAACACAATTCCTCTGCCGCGATGCTCGTGGAGATGCAGAGGTAGCCTCAATCTCTAACAATAGTGAGTGTCGAACTAACATTCCTTTCCCGGTAGAACAGTATAAGTTGTGGCCAGCGTCATTATTGACCGTTTTTATTAAAAAAAAACATGTCAGTGAGTGAAGCATGCAAAGTGAAAATGCTCCTCCAAAGCAGAATTTTTGGTTCATTATGCATTTTCATTCATTCAGTCAATCGCGAAGTGCCACTACCTAAGCTAAGCTAAACTAAGTTAATAACACAATTTTTGACATTAAAAATGTTTTACTCCACTATCTGGGGCTTGGTGTCATTCTAAAATCTAAACTATCTCCCATGTAACGAAACTATGTAAGGTTTGCACTCTTATAACTCCGCTATTACTAGATGGATTTTAATCATTCATGCACCAACCGATTCAGAATCACCTAACTTAAATATTGGTAATAATTTAATATCTCCCCAATAAAAGTAGACTTTTGGAAATTGATAAAATTAAAAAGTTCACGAAAAACGGGAAAATTACCATTCGTGAGGCAGATTTCTCAGACACAGCCGTCCATAGAGGGCAGCTTAGTGCCACAATGAAACACGAAAAGTCATAAATAGAAGCGACGCATGTCCGTTTAAATCAGTTGTTGCTCTTATCCCATACGAGCAACATCGTCTCCGGGCGATGCAATAAGCGCTGTCGATTTTCGGCAACGTTGGCATTTGCACACATTCGCACCTAAGTGACTAAACCATATACGGTTAGTTTATAAATAGAGGTGATGCGTACACGTTTGAATCAGTTTTTGTTCTTATGTCGAACGGGTAAGATTATGGCTGCAGCGTCTAGGCGCTACAATAAGCGGTAGATGCTATGCATTTTCGGCAGCGGTGGCCGTGTACAGATTTTTCGGGTACCAGCACGGTGTCACAGAATGATTTGCAAAGTGAGTGGGTGGGGTGGTTTGGATTTAATTCAATACGGTGTGTGCTGCTTAAGTGTTGCGTTTGAAAAAAATATATTTATTTTTATGCATGCGTGTGCCTTGTAACTTGTTAATCCATGTTTACGGCGCTTTGTAGCTGCGTAGGTAAAGAGCCTATTGGTTTTCATATGTTTCATATTTCGGTTATATGTGATATATATATTTCGGTTATATGTTTTTTATCAGTAAGGCATCTGACAACGTGCTTCTGTAGTTATTGCACTGCTCAGTAGCATAGTATTTTATATAGGAGAGTACACTCAGGTTTTTACGCGGATTTTGAAATTTACGCGATTTTCATTTACGCGTTTTTTGAAATTTACGCGGTTTTCATTTACACGGCCTGTATCCCCTGCGTAAAAAAACCTGAATGTAATTGCATCGGAAACAATCACATTCCCAGCAGAACTTTTTGTTTTCTAATTTCAAACACTTTTGTTTCGTACTGCACAAAACGGAAAATTTTAAAACAGAACTTACCGTCCCAGCAGCAGTTTAAGCGGGTGTTCTTTTTCGATTCAAATTCAAGCCATGTCTTAAGCGTTACTGGACTTAAAATTGTTTTCCCAGTTTATGCAGTCAGAGTATCTGTCCTGCCCTATGTATTTAAAACACAGTTCTAATTGCGTTTTATAGTTTACAACAAATAGAACGGTTGGGTATATTAATTTAAATTTAAAAAAAATCTGTTTTAAATTATGAAACAAACCGCTGTACTGAAGATATAATTATGTCAGTCCTATTACCACATAAAACACCTATATAACATAAAACGCTGCAGAATTGGTTCAACAATACAATGTTTACACTACAGAGTTATAACATGTAATAATAATTAGCAACAAGAAAAATGTCACCAAGATGGCATAAAAACCCGTTTTAACTGGTAGTGCGAACGTTGTATAACAATGTAATTTATCAAATAATTTTCTTTTTTTTCCACCACTAATCTATCAAGAAATACTTAACCTTAAGATTGTTTACTTAAGTTCATTAGTACATTATTGAAAATTTAAATGGAAAATGAAGTTTCATATTTCATGGAGAATCTGTATATTTCCGTTGGCGGGCGTGGGCTTCCTCATCACAGTTCTCAATAGGGAACTTTTCTTTTGAATATATTTTCTGGACAGACCAGCCTATTTTTACTAGATGGATCAGCCAAATAATGCCAATCACCTAGTGAGATACTTGATTAATTAATAGATTACCGTTAAAAGACCTTCAATAAATAATATTTTAATGGGGAGGGTATATAGCAAATTGTAACATATGAAAACAGGCGAGTGAGCAAGAACGTGAGGCGATATGTGTGATAGATAAAATTCATTTGCACGCTCTTGAAAAAAGCTATATTTTTAATGTCACCGTGGTCGTGTTCTGTACACAACCCTTTAATTTTTCAACCAGGAATCACTTCGAATGAGTCGACTTTTACTATAATTGATTGTGCATTGGGATGGCTTAATGTAACTAACTAAAAACCTCTTTTTGAATTAAAATGAACACAGCGGCGCATTGTGAATAATTACGCGTGAGCCATTGCATTTGTGGACATTACGTATCAATCAGGTATATAAATCCATAGAAAATTATCAGTTCAATAATAAGTTTTGATAGGATATAACGTTCACAGGTCAATAGGGTATTTTTAACTTCAAGCAGTTCGTCTTTCTTCCTACTATCTCTCTGTTTTAGCAGTATATGCAGGTCCTTCATTGTTTGCACTACTAATTTTATTATAAATTAGCTCGAAAAAAATGCATATTTTCCATCATCAGTCTACTGCTAACTAATATTTGAGCGGTTTTAGCGAGCACTGGGGCTGGGTGGCCGAAGGGGTAGGTTGGCCGAGTGTCTTTCATAAAAAACCACTATATGCAGTAGCGAAATCTGTAGTGATTTTGATGGGGCATTATGTAGCCTATGTACCGACTTAATTTCAGGTGTTTTTGTGTTGTCGTTTTTACAGGAGCATCTTTATTCTTTTCTGGCGCATGTGAGTAAATTTCTGTTTTTGTGAACCAGGTAATATGTGTAACGCGAATCAATTTACATCCGATTTCCAAAACTGTGGTACTAAAAACCCAACAAAATGATATAACGGTTTCCACCTTACTTTGGTTTTGTGAATCTTAATTGTTCTCGAAAATATGCATTGGGGTAGATTGGCCGAATTATGTGCGGGGCCGTGTTGTAAATTTAGCAGTGTGCACTTTAATATTTTTGCAATTCTATCCTTTTTCTGAGCGGAATTGGATTTTAAGCTAATATTGATGATTACAAGGAAAAATACACATGAGAAATAAGTCAGAAAATGAATTAAAATTAATAACAATGAGAAATAAGAGATTAGTTGTAAATTGTTTATGAAAAAGTTAAAATGACTCAAAAGTAATTACATTACAAAAAACCTGTTTTAATCCACCTAGAGGTGCAATTGTGCCTTTCTCATTTCTCCAAACTATGATTTAATAGCTGGTTCGTACAATATAACATTATGGAAATGTCTTTCATTCTTATTACACTTGGTAAGTATATATATATATAAGAGCACCTTTTTGCATTCATCGCGGTATCGGTTTGAATCGGAGTTTTCTATGTGATCGCACTCCACAACCCGTAACTCCGGAGCTGGAAGTCGGATGGAGATGGAATTTAATATCAGTTTCCGAGGACGCAACACCTTTCATTTGAGACTAAGTTGATCAAATCGGTCTAGCCATTTTCGAGAAACCAATATAACCGTTATTCTGAATTTGGATGCATCCGGATTCGTCGATGGTGGCCAGTGTGGCCAAAGGGACTTTGAATGACTGTTGGTGACCTAGATCTACAAATTGAACAGTTGTGTTTACATTTTGGAAAAAATTTACCTTTTTACATTCATCGCAGAATTTGTTAGAATCGGGATTTTCTGCGTGATCGTACGTATCACCCTGTAATTCAGGAACCAGAACTCGGATCCACACAAAATTCAACAGCAGCTGATGGACCTTTCATTTAAAATCAAGTTTGTCAAAATTGGTTCAGAAAATTCCGAGAAGCCGATGTGGACAAATCAACAAATTTTGTTTTGTAACCATACTCTTCAACTCGTAATCCAGAACAAGATTTCGGTTGAAAATGAAATTCAATAGCAACCTATGGGAATATTATACCTTTCATTTGAATCTTAGTTTGTAAAAATCGGTTCAGCCATCTCCGAGAAACCGATGTGGACATTTTGTTAACAAATCCGCACATACACACACATACATACATACATACATATATACATACATACATACCGGTGGGTCTGTACCGGATCCTGGAAAGTTACTTCCAAAACCGCGTACTGCTATACGAGACCGATGCCGGTCAGAAAAGGGTTCCGATTACCGCCGGAGTCCCGCAGGGCTCGATCCTAGGCCCGGTGCTATGGAACCTCATGTATGACGGGGTTCTGACTCTGAAGTTCCCTCCTGGGGTCAAGATCGTCGGCTTTGCCGACGACGTAACCTTGGAGGTCTACGGGGAGTCAATTCCTGAGGTAGAACTAACCGCAGAACACGCGATTAGCACGGTGGAGGAATGGATGAGCGCGAGAGGCCTGGAGCTCGCTCATCATAAGACGGAGGTAGTTATCGTCAACAACCGCAAGTCGGCACAACATGCAGTTATCCATGTGGGAGAAGTCGCGATCACTTCACAGCGAAGTCTGAAGTCTCTCGGAGTCATTATAGACGACAAGCTGACCTTCGGCAGCCATGTCGACTATACGTGCAAGAGAGCGTCGACTGCTGTTGCGGCACTATCGAGAATGATGTCCAACAGCTCAAAGGTGTGCGCCAGTAGACGTAGGTTACTGGCAGGCGTTGCCGTATCTATCCTCAGGTACGGCGGCCCGTCATGGTCAAGAGCACTGAGGGTAACCAGTTACCTACAGAAACTGGAGAGCACCTACCGCGTGATGTGCCTCAGAGTGATATCTGCCTACCGCACGGTATCACACGATGCATCCTGCGTGATAGCGAGCATGATGCCAGTCGGGCTGGTCATTCGGGAAGATGAGGAGTGCTTTGAGCTACGTGGAAATAGGGGAGCCCGCGAGCGCACCAGGGTGACCTCGGTCGCCAGATGGCAGCGTGAGTGGGACAACTCCTCGAAAGGTAGGTGGACCCACCGGCTGATACCTAGCATATCGAGCTGGGTGGGAAGACCCCATGGGGAAGTTCACTTCCACCTGACACAATTCCTGTCAGGCCATGGCTGTTTCCGTTAGTACCTCCACAGGTTCGGGCACGCGGAGGTCCCAGTCTGCCCGGACTGCCCAGGTGTAGATGAAACTGCCGAACACATACTGTTCGTATGTCATCGGTTCGACGTCGAAAGAAGAGCAATGCTTGACGTCTGTGGCTGGGACACAACCCCGGATACCCTTATTCAGCGGATGTGTCAAACGGTGGAGAAGTGGAACGCAGTCTCGGCTGCTACCATCCAGATTGCCAGTAGGCTACAGGTAATCTGGCGAACCGAGCAACAGACGGCGGGCACGGCTAACTAGTGATTGGTTAGTTGGAGCGAAAAAGGCCAAGCGCAAAATAAGAGAGTGAATGGTCTGTTCATGCCGAGGTAGGTTGGCGCAGCGAATGGCAACCGCGTAAGGGGTAAACCCAGCCACCCCGAAGCAAGACAGAAGAGTGAGTATAGTGTATATAAGTGGACTGCCTCATGCCAAGACGGGAGGGTCGTAGCGTAGTATGTTGGAACTAAGCTATCGATGCCTCATGGCGTGGCAGAGGAGTGAAAGGGTGAGCATCCAAGTCAGTCTCACACTGCATGTTAAGGGTGAGCATAAAAGTCAGCCTCACAGGTTGGTAGAGGCTAGCACAAAAGTCAGCCTAGCAAGGAATGAAAAAGGTGAGCACAAAAGTCAGCCTCGCATGGTATGTCAGAAGTGGGGCCTAAGAAAAATGTCCCACATGGGATGCCAGAGGGAGTGACAAAGGTACAATAGAGTGGCACGATTGAGAGTGAATCAGGTGATAGGGTGAGCACCCAAGTCAGCCTCACATGGATGGGTAGGGCGAGCACAAAAGTAAGTCTAGCAAGGAATGAGTAAGGTGAGCACACAAGTCAGCCTCGCATGGAACGTAAAAGGTGAGCACAAAAGTCAGCCTCATGTGGGAGTGTTTGAGAGTGAATCAAAGTGTGATTGAGAGAGCACCCAAGTAAGCCTCATACAGGAGTATGAGTGAGAGTGAATGAGTACATTCAGTACAGCCATCCCCCCAGAAGTAATACCGAGAGGTAGTTCCTGGGAGGAATGATGGTGGAGCCCAATGGAGTTTAGTCGGTATTAATGGCTGGTCACCATTTGAGTCCGACACGCCCCCAGTGCACCCCGTGTGGTAGATTGGACCCTACCGTTAGCACGTGTACTGGGCTAGGACATAAAGGTCTTCTCCATTGTAAAAAAAAAAAAAAGAAAAAAAAATACATACATACATACATACATACATACATACACACATACATGCGCACATACATACACACATAAATACACACAGATATTTTGCGATCTCGGCGAACTGAGTCGAATGTTATATGAGACTCGGCCCTCCGGGCCTCGGTTAGCAAGTGGGTTTTTGGAGCAATTGCATAACCTTTCTATATGAGAAAGGCAAACGAATAATATTTAATTAGCTTAATTAGCATGAGTTCAATGTTATCTTCATGTGATTATATTATGAAATGTTGGTGGAATGGGTTTGAAAGTGGAGGAAATGGGGGGTTAGTAGAGTGGGAGTGGAGGATGCGTCAGAAATCCTTCATCTTATTTCGGTGTACGGGGTGGATGAAGGAAGTGCGGGCGTGAGGGTGGTCCAAGGGGAGGGGAGTAATGAAGGAGGGAGGTGTAAGGGCAAGGAGGGGGGAGGGGCGGCGACGCAATACTCAACTGCATATTTTGCCTTCCATTTGAGACTTGGTTTGAGAAAATCGGTTCAGTCATCACCGAAGAACCGATGTGGCTTTAATTGTGGAATATGCCCGGAATTTCGGACTTCCGGAATCGTCGATAGTGGATAATATATTTAAAGAATGTTTGATTGGCAATCAGTGATCTAGATCTGCGATTAGAAGTAATTTGGTGACCATTTCAATAGCTTTTAGCCTCTGAGGCATTACGATTGTACCGATTTATATGGGAAATTCCAGTGTATCCTTACTAACACCCCTGTAACTCCGGAAGCAAGAGTCAGAACCGAGTGAAATGCAGCAGCAGTCAATGGCATTACTGTATCTTTCATTTGAAATCAAGTTTGTAAAAATCGGTAGAGAATTCGTTGGGGAATGGGTGTGATATAAGCTTAGGAACTTGGCGGGTTCCCCGGAGGCGTCATGAACCGTCATAGGTGGCCAATGCGGTCAAAGCTGCTTTGATTGATCATTAGTGATCCAGACCCGCAAACTAGAGTAATGTTACATCAATTTTAATATGTTTTACATCATTTGAACATCATGGTGGTACTAGTTTATATGGGAATTTGCTGTGTGACCGCACTCTTTAACCCGTAACTCCGGAACCGGAAGTCGGATCAACAAAAAATTCAATAGCAGCTTATGGGAGCGTTATACCTTTCAGATGAAACTAAGTTTGCAAAAATCGCTTCAGCCATCTCTGAGAAAATTGTGTGAGTTTAAATGACACACACACATACACACACATACACACACACACACATACACACACAGACATTTGCCGATCTCGACGAACTGAATCGAATGGTGTATGACACTCGGCCCTCCGGGCCTCCGTTAAAAAGTCGATTTTTACAGTGATTGCATAGCCTTTCTTTATATGAGAAAGGCAAAATCTATTTTAATCCACCTAGCGGTGCAATTGTGCCTTTCTCAATCATGAATCACGAGAATGTGTGCGTTGTTTATATTCATTAAAAACTTTTAAATGCATATATTACATTTTATTATTATACATCACATGACAACTATATACAGGAAAATAAATCATTATTCGAGTTCTAAAATTTTGAAAAAGAAAAAACAGCCATGGTAATATTGAACTGAAAAACCTGTTTTAATCCACCTAGAGGTGCAATTGTGCCTTTCTCATTTCTCCAAACTATGGTTCGTACAATATAACATTATGGAAATGTCTTTCATTCTTATTACACCTTTTTGCATTCATCGCGGTATCGGTTTGAATCGGAGTTTTCTATGTGATCGTACTCCACAACCCGTAACTCCGGAGCTGGATGGAGATGGAATTTAATATCAGTTTCCGGGGACGCAACACCTTTAATTTGAGACTAAGTTGATCAAATCGGTCTAGCCATTTTCGAGAAACCAATATAACCGTTATTCTGCATTTGGATGCTTCCGGATCCGTCGATGGTGGCCAGTGTGGCCAAAGAGACTTTGAATGACTGTTGGTGACCTAGATCTACAAATATTTTAGCAACATGAATGTGTTTACATTTTGGAAAAAAATTCACCTTTTTACATTCATCGCAGAATTCGTTAGAATCGGGATTTGCTGCGTGATCGTGCGTATCACCCTGTAATTCAGGAACCAGAACTCGGATCCACACAAAATTCAACAGCAGCTGATGGACCTTTCATTTAAAATCAAGTTTGTCAAAATCGGTTCAGAAAATTCCGAGAAACCGATGTGGACAAATCAACAAATTTTGTTTTGTAACCATACTCTTCAACTCGTAATCCGGAACAAGATGTCGGTTGAAAATGAAATTCAATAGCAACAAATGCGAATATTATACCTTTCATTTGAATCTTAGTTTGTAAAAATCGGTTCAGCCGATGTGGACATTTTGTTAACAAATCCGCACATGCACATACATACATACATACATACATACATACATACATACATACATACATACATACATACATACATACATACATACATACATACATACATACATACATACATACACACATACATACATACATACATACATACATACATACATACATACATACATACATACATATATACATACACTCATACATACACACAGACATTTTGCGATCTCGGCGAACTGAGTCGAATGTTATATGAGACTCGGCCCTCCGGGCCTCGGTTAGAAAATCGGTTTTTGGAGCTATGCAACCTTTCTAAATGAGAAAGGCAAAAGAATAATATTTATATAGCTTAATCAGCATGAGTTCAATGTTATCTTCATGTGATTATATTTTGAAATGTTGGTGGAATGGGTTTGAAAGTGTAGGGAATGGGGGATTAGTAGAGTGGGAGTGGAGGATGCGTCAGAAATCCTTCATCTTATTTCGGTATACGGGGTGGATGAAGGAAATGCGGGCGTGAGGGTGGTCCAAGGGGAGGGGAGTGATGAAGGAAGGAGGTGTAAGAGCAAGGCGGGGGGGGGAGGGGCGGCGACGCAATACTCAACTGCATATTTTGCTTTCTATTTGAGACTTGGTTAGAGAAAATCGGTTCAGTCATCACCGAAGAACCGATGTGGCTTTAATTGTGGAATATGCCCGGAATTCCGGACTTCCGGAATCGTCGATAGTGGACAATATATTCAATGAATGTTTGATTGGCAATCAGTGATCTAGATCTGCGATTAGAAGTAATTTGGTGACCATTTCAATAGTTTTTAGTCTTTGAGGTATTACGATTGTACCGATTTATATGGGAAATTCCAGTGTATCCTTACTAACACCCCTGTAACTCCGGAAGCAAGAGTCAAAACCAAATGAAATTCAGCAGTAGTCAACGGTATTACTGTATCTTTCATTTGAAATCAAGTTTGTAAAAATCGGTAGAGAATTCGTTGGGGAATGGGTGTGATATTAGCTTAGGAACTTGGCGGGTTCCCCGGGGGCGTCATGAACCGTCATAGGTGGCCAATGTAGTCAAAACTGTTTTAATTGATCATTAGTAATCTAGATCCGCAAATTAGAGTAATGTTACATCAATTTTAATATGTTTTACATCATTCTAACATCATGGTGGTACCAGTTTATACGGGAATTTGCTGTGTGACCGCACTCTACAACCCGTAACTCCGGAACCGGAAGTCGGATCAATTAAAAATTCAATAGCAGCTTATGGGAGCGTTATACCTTTCAGATGAAACTAAGTTTGCGAAAATCGGTTCAGCCATCTCCGAGAAAATTGTGTGAGTTTAAATGACACACACACATACACACACACACATACACACACATACATACACACACACAGACATTTGCCGATCTCGACGAACTGAATCGAATGGTGTATGACACTCGGCCCTCCGGGCCTCGGTTAAAAAGTCGATTTTTACAGTGATTGCATAGCCTTTCTTTATATGAGAAAGGCAAAAAGGTGCGAAATCGGCAGTCCCAAAAAGTAGATTTTTTATAAAAAATTTTTTTTCGAGATAACATAAAATCTCGACGTTTCATGCATTTTAAAGATGTTTGGCATCAAAAATGCGAATTCGATTTCTGAAATTTCATGGGGTCCCCCCTTTGTAAAAAAAATTAGAGTTCCGGCTTATATGGGAATTTCATGTGTGACCGGACCGTTCAGTCTATATTTCCGGAACCATACAAGCGATCCGTGCGAAATTTCACAGACATCTGTGAGGATAATATAGCTATCATTTGGGATTAAGTTTGTGAAAATCGGCCCAACCATTTCCGAGAAACTGATATGAGTTTGCTAGTTATGAAAGATGGCCGCTTTTCCCGGGCACTTCCGGAACCGTCTATGGTGGTCAATGTAGTCAACGAAAGTTTGTTTGGTCGTCGGTGACCTAGAACTGCAAAGTTAAGTTATTTGAGGGACATTTTAGCGAAATTTTTACCTGTTTTGCTTCCATCGGAGTATCGGTTTGAATCACAATTTGCTATGTGATCGCACGCCACAACCTGTAACTCCGGAACCGGAAGTCGGTTGGGGATAAAATTTAATAGCCATTTACGGGGACGCAACATCTTTCATTTGAGACTAAGTTTGGTTGATTCGGTCTAGCCATCTCCGAGAAACTGACGTGACTGTTAGTCTGAATTTGGATACTTCCGCCGGGGCTTCCGGAACCGATGATGGTGGCCAATGTGACCAAAGAGACTTTGAATGGCTGTTAATGACCTAGTACTACAAATCGAAGCAGTTGTGGTCACATTTTGGAAAATTTTTCACCATTATACATTCATTGCAGAATTTCTTAAAATCGACATTTTCTGCGTGATCGTACTCATCACCCTGTAATTCCGGAACCGGAAGTCGGATCCATTAGAAATTCAATAGCAGCCTATGGGAACGTTGCACCTTTCATTTGGGACTAAGTTTGTAAAAATCGGTTCATCCATATCTGAGAAAAGTGAGTGAGATTGTGTTCGCGTACACACACACAGACGCACATACACACACACACATACATACATACACACACACATACATACACACACAGACATTTGTCGAACTCGACGAACTGAATCGAATGGTATATGTCACTCGGCCCTCCGGGCCTCCGTTAAAAAGTCGGTTTTCAGAGCAATTGCAATACCTTTCTATTGAGAAAGGCAAAACGTTTTTAATCCACCTAACAGTGTGATGATGCATTTCTTATAACTCTTATCGTTTTCTTCGGGTATTATAGGGCAATTTGGGGAGAGATGCCGCACCTTTCTAAAAATCAATCCTGCATCAAAGTAAACTATTCAATAATTAATAAAATCATTTTTATCAATTGGGACAAGTTTCTAAAATACTGTGAAATGGTTTTTATCTTGGAAAAAAATCATCAAATTTCCATGAACATTTTACGAAAAGGTCATTGCGGGAGAAATGCCGCATGTGAGGGTGAGACGCCGCACCGTGGTCACAAACTGAAAAATGGTGAACAAAAGTATTTTTTAGTTCTCATTGATGTTTTTGTGATTAAGTGTCTTCAGCTGATTTTCATGAAGTTAGATTACACATTTAAATCGGCTTGCTCCTTCACTTTTCTTAAGGGGGTACTTCCGTTTCCAGAAACATTTTTTTATTCTACATTTTAAAAATATTTTTCTTTCGCAACCTTGTGTAACGGTTAAGTTGGGGTAACTTAATTGAGGGCACTATTTATCTATATGTTTGTACGAGTGATATACATATCTATGTGTTGGTAGCAGTTCCTTAAAAGTAGTGTTCGGCTGTTTCTCCAAACAATGAATTTATACAACTTAGGTTTGTTCTAGAAAGATTCATTTTGAAAAAGCATCAATTCGTTCAAATTTTCGCTTTTATCCAAATATTGACATCACTATAAATCAATGCGTTCACGAAAATTAGTGCCTGAAACTTTTAAGAATAACCCGAAGTAACTAGTACTTAGATATATATCGCCCGTTTAAATATATAGATCAATAGGATCATAATACTATATGTCACTGAGTTAGGTCCGTTAGTTTGTGGATATACCTTATTAAAAACCTATACGTGACGCAAATGATCATTTAATGACATTCCGAGGTGAAAAAAATACATTTTAGCTATGCATCCTCCTCCATCGAGTGCGGCATCTCACCCGCAATTTTTATGCAGCATCTCTCCCAATTGTAGGGGAGAGATGCCGAACGACGACATTTGCCTCTGAAATTATGGATGATCGTGCTTATGATCACAATGCCTTCTAAAAGGTTCCATCTTTTCAACCGATTCATGATTTCCAAAAAAATCAAACTATTTAAAAATTGTAATGCGGAGCTGAAAAATTTTCGGCACTCCGTGCTGCAATTGAATGCACTTTTGCCTCTGAAATTATGGATGATCGTGCTTATGATCAGAATGCCTTCTAAAAGGTCCCATCTATTCAACCGATACATGATTTTAAAAAAAAATCGAACGATGTAAAAAAAACGAAATTTTATTGCGGCGCTGAAAAATTTTCGGCACTCCGTGCTGCAACTGAATGCACATAATCAATAATAAAATTTTTGTGAGTAATTAAAAAGGATGATTTTACATCTTTAGTGTTATAATTCTTCGAAAGACAAACTCACAATATCATATTACCGTATAAAAGTCACCCCATATACGAGATATAGAGAGTGCGGCATCTCTCCTGACGCGGCATCTCTCCCGAATTAATTGCGAAAACAGCTGTGTAGTTGAAAGAACGGAACTTATTGAATCAACGATACATAAATTGGCTTGTCTCAGGTCAGCTAATTTCGAATTCTCGTTTTCACACGGTTTCAAAGATGGAGTGGGGTGAATTTGTACCCCATTTACTGTATTGATAGAATATGATCTCAAATTACGGTTTGTGTATAATTTGTGAGCAATGTATCAATGAATAAGTAGAATTCACAATTTAACCTTAAGCTGTCCGTCTTGCCTTTCATTCCGCTATAGAGAGCACTAGTCTATTCAGTCAATTTACATTTCATAATTTGATAATGCAATATTTTTTCTTTGTCACATCATTCCAAGTTTTTTACAAATCAATTGTTGTTATTTTTACAATACCCGACACTTCTTTACCGAAAATCGGATTTTTGACTTCAAAATGCTACCAAATTTTCAAAAAAACGAAAAAGGGAAAAGTTTCCGTTGTTAAATGGGAAATTATGTGGACAAATACTGTAGAAAATTTCAAAATTGTTGGTATAATAGATTTTGAGTTAGGATGGCGCGTCCGAAAAAGTCGTAAAATGTTCAGTATTAAATGAATGAAATATGTAATATATAAACAAGAATTATGGCAAAAAATAATTTCCAATTATAACGTAGAGGATGCTGCGATTCAAAATTTAAACCCGTTTTTCTCGAAATCAATATTTTGTTACTTGGTCCAGTCTGACTTAACACCGACCAATTGCAACTAGAACATTTATTTTAATTATTGGAACTATCCATAATTACATCTTTTATCTAAATAAGTAGCATTCAAGCATCAGTATCCAAAGCAGTGGCGTAGCCAGAAATTTGGTTTGGAGGGGGTTTTGATGAAAATCGCAAATTTTTTGTCATCACCACTGTAAAGTAGGATAAATGATCTAAAAAAATTTCAATGTTCAAGATCACCTAATATAATAATCCTTGACTTTGAAGGTTTGACAACTTCGGGAAGTTATCAACATAAAACAGCGCCTGCTTTGATATAGAAATTTTAGTGATTAACTCTCATAGAGGTAATTATGGTGAGTTAATTTTTCAAAAATATTAAGAGACATGGTGCCTTCAGCAAAGTTCTTGATAATGTCATTTCAAACAATTTTGTTGTAAATATGAAGGTTACATGAATTCAACATATAGGGATTTCAATGGACTGGGTCTGCTATATTTCTTCTTAGTGAAGAAAAATTTAGGTGAAAACTATTTTTTTCTGCGCTACGGATAAAATTGTTTGAAACAATCATTGCGAGTTGAGAACACAAAACCTATAACTAAATTATGGATGGATGGAACTGAAACTTGCGTTTCGACTTCATCTCATCAGAATCCGACACTAACTTGGTGGGCGGACTAAGCTAGCGCCGAATTTATGCTAGCTCCTGAAAATGGAATCACTCTTTGTGTTTTTGAGTCCTTTTAATATCTGGGAATTATTTGTTTTAAATCCAGTTCCCTTATTTTTTTTTTGTAAGCTTCAAAGGCACCTTGAACGCAATGTGAATTTATTATTTAATTATCGCAGAAGAGATTTATCAAATACAGTAATTTCAGAATAGCTTGTTGTAAAGGTTTTCTACTACTATATTTCGATACTCTGAATATGTGGGATATTTATGTCATTGACAAAGTTGTTTGAAATAGCACTTTCGAAAACTTTGCTGGAGACATTAAGTCTCGACCCAAATTTGGTTGAAGAGTAATTCTTGTGTATAATTACTTCTAGGAAGATTAACCGTCAAAATTATTCTATCAGCAGATGAACAGTTTTACGTTTTGAAATTCTTTAATGTTACTTAACATCGAAATTTGGCAGTTTCGAATGAATGTGATCGTTTAACGGTCACGATCACATTCATTCGAAACTGCCAAATTTTAACGGTCAAATTTATCGAGCATTAATTTTACTTTTCTTCATTAGTCAACCTCACAACTTGCAGTACTAGTACGTAGCACACAAAATTTTAGTACGCCATTCATTGCATCCTGCTAAGAGGCTATTCATATAGTTGATATTACAACAAAAATCCAATGCTCATAAAACCGATCCTGACCTGCTAGAGACAAAATTACATCAGCTTTCAACTAGTTTCTGAAATGTTATTCTTGTTATTAACCATATTGAATTGTTGTCTAAACTCTACACAATCTAAAAAAATACATTTTCAGCAAATGTTGAAATGTATGTAAGTTTTCGGTAAACAAGCTTATGTTTTATATGCAATCAACCTATTCAAATTTAGATTCCCATTCGAAAAATTGTCTCTAATCCATATTTTGAAGCATCTTTCCAAAAATAAGCTCATAATAATTCAAACAGTTATTTTATTTTACATTGAAGTAATTTGACAACTATGGGATTTTGGCTAAGAGATAAGTTACAAGATCCCCTTCCCACAATTGTCCAAAAGTTCTCATGACGCTTTAAACACAGTTCTCAATGTAGTGATCAGAGAATATTTTTCCAAAAATATTTTGTGGAATATTTAATTAAATTCGTCAGCATCAATTTTTTTTTCAATCCAATTAATTTTGGTTGGGGGGGGGGGGTTTAACCCCAAACCCCCCCCCTCCCCTGGCTACGCCACTGATCCAAAGTAAAGTTGGCTGTAGTAACATATGTACATTCAAAACCGCAAATAAAATTCCATTTGAAAAGTATAGTAGTCGGTTCTCACGCTAAAGAGGCATGTTTGTGGACTTGACTGATTCGTAGTTATGCTGTCTAAGCTCGATCCCCATCGACATAAGACAAAAGTAAGCCCGTAAGATATTAAGCCTGCCACTTCTAGTTTTCCGATCTGTACCCAGTAATCTCTAGCTAATTAAATGTCGTTAAAATGTAAAAAATATACATATAGGAAGCTTGAAATTGCGCGCTATAAATAATAAATCAATTAAAAAACCAGGCGAAACAATGCACAAGAAGTGAATTGAGAGGTTACTTACATGATTCTAAGAGTCCTTTACTATCTGTTCGATTCCCTTCAACTGATAGCAATTCCACCGAAAGCCCTAGGCTTGGATTTTTCCTTATGTAGCTCAAAGCTACGTCAACTGCGACTTGTGCCAAATCATTTCCGACTTCATTGACGAATACTGTAATTTTAAAAATATAGTACATCTATTATTAATAGTACCATGATAAGGATTGCTACTAACGTGGCGTGTAATATGTGGTAGGGTAATATCAAAGACATAACCGGAGCGAAGTGGAATACACTTCGCCCTGTCAATTCGGTTGCAACAATGGTTAGTGTCTTCTGGATGGTTGTATAAAACTCTACTACACTACAATAATCACAAAGATTTAATCTTTCAAATTAGATTTTAGAATGAACATTGTACAATACGTTTTGCGTCAAAAACTCATTCAATGATCATCAGTTTTGGTGGTTAAATTTGGTTTGAAATGATGTTAAGTTTAAAATTAACATGAAATTGAAACTAATTTAAAATTTGTCAACAAGTTGAAAATTTTCGGAAGAGGTCCGGACCCCCAGGACCCTCCCGCTGGATCCGCCAATGTATGGTACACACCAGCAGCGGCAAGTGATTTCAACGATAACTCACCCATGCAAATCCATTCCCAAACTATTCGAATAGGTACAATGGTGCATAGAATACAATAGGTACAATGGTACATAGAATAATACACCGAGATAAAATAACTATCGAAATCCATAAAAACTACTTATGAATTTGCGCCACAAGGATCCCACATAGAAATCATAAGTGTGTCTTATGATTTAGAGGGGAAGTTGGCTATTGGATAACTTACGAATGTCATAAGCCATACTTATGAAATTCTGAGGATGCTCTTATGATTTTCATAGCATTATACTTATATTATTCATCTTGGTAAGAGATTGTAAATAAGAACACCTGTTATATTTCTTTTTTCTAGTCATATATTTTTAAAATCATTGAACATAATTTACATACGTTTTCAAACAAGTCTCCAGTTCACCTACTTGGAAGCCCTTAGTTTCTGAAGCACTATGGTTCGGCTAAGTATCCATCGTAAAAGTCAGTCATGCCACAATATTGCTTAGGTGCTGTCAAATATATACAAAGAATATGAGACAATGGTCAATGAAAACAAAATAAATACTCACATTTACTTTTCACTCGTTTGAAACAGCTAGTTTAGTTCAATTTCAACACACCTAACTTGGAGCTAATCCCATCAATTTTGTTTTAACTTATGACATTTTCACAATACTAATGTTTATAATAAACTTAAGACTCGTCTACGGATTCAATAATGCGAACTTATGAAGTTCATGTGTTCGCTTATGGAATACATAAGCGTCTAATGAAATCACAATTGCGCAGGTTCATAAGTTGTGACTTATGAAATTCTTAGGTGCTTTTTCCTCAATGTACCAGTTACTTTCACACATTCGTTCGGGAATTTTGAGAACGCACAATTAAAACTTGCACATCAGGGTGCAAATCGCACGATAAACTTTATACAGCAAGAACATGAGTGCGGGTTGAACTCGCACACGAAAAAAAATCGAAATCTGTCATGGTTTGTCACCCCTGCCAGAAGATCGTGAAAGATAAAATTCGAAATCGGTCATGGTTTGTCACCGCTGCCAGAAGATTGTGAAAGATAAAGAGGCTGTGATATGTAACGGCTACTGCGATGTAACCTTCCATGCAGTTTGTGCCAATGTTCATGGGATATGTTCATGGTCCTTGATAGGACCAGATGAGGAATTACAAAAACAACGTATTTTGGATGTGCGACGGTTATGCTCTTCTTTTCTCTAATGCGCACTTTCGCTAATTGATGACCAGTTTCGACGACAAATTTGCAAATTTGCCTACCGCTATTCAATCCATGCAAATGGAGATAGAAAAATTGCACTCAGGATTTGAATCACCGACTGCAAAAGTAGACTCCAAATCGAGTGCGCCTTCTCCCTTTGTTACACCGATTTTCTGGCCAAATGTAAATTGCTTCGATATACCTAACAACACACCAAAACGTCACCCCAGTAAAGTTCAGCCGGAAATGAATCGGAATTCTGGCTGGTTCCAGTTCGTACACGGGCTCCAGTGACACAACCGATTCTAACTAGAATCTGTTGTGTCACTGGAGCCGGAATGCGAACTGGAACCAGCCAGAATTCCAGTTCATTTCCGGCTGAGCTTAACTGGGACAGAGCAAACAATGGGAACTCATTTAGCTTCCCCGCCGTTACGAATAATGTAGGTACGAAGGCACCAAATGTGATCAAGACTGTGAATCGCAACCGATATATTTGCTTTTCATCCGGCTACTTAAGAGAACCAGATTGCCTCACTGATTAGTGAATGCCCCGATCTGTCGAACGTAACACCCAAGGTAGTTAAATTAGTACCCAGAGGAAAAGACGTTAGCTCGCTTCAATTTGTGTAATTCAAAGTTGGCATCGATGAAAAATTCAAAGACAGCTCTTTCAAATGAATCATGGCCAGAAAATGTTCGATTTCGTGAATTTGAAGATAGCCGATCAAAAAACCGGTGTGCAAATTGTCAGGTTAACATCGGCGGTACCGTTGAAAAGGAAACCCACGTCGCATATGGAGCCGTCGCATTTGGACGTTTAGAGTTGGCAGTCTTATCTTCACCGGGACGCACTAAAAACCGCATGGTGGAAGCCCCTTCCGACCCCGTAACTGCCGATCCATCAGCTGCCACCATCTTTCAATGCTCCGACACGTTTTCAAATCTGTTTGATCTTCAAGCATCCAGCGTTACCCCATTAGTATGCAGCATTATTCCGTTAGGTAACCTTAGCATCAGTATATGTCCTGCTGAAGCTTCGGCTGGTACTGCTCGTCTTTTAAGTAATTGTACCTTCCAGGCGTGTGTGACGTCACCCGATTATCAATGCTTTGTCGCTTCATCGAATACATTTCGTCTTCAAGCATGCAGCGTTATTCTGTCAGTGTGCTGCGTTACTCGGTCAGTTAGCATTAGCAGCAGTATATGTCCTGCTCAAGCTTCGACTGGTACTGTTCGCCTTTTAAGTAGTTATAACTACCAGGCGTGTCCGTTCATCAAAGCTTCGACACGTTTTCAAATCTGTCTGACCTTCAAGCAGCAGTATATGTCTTGCTGAAACTTAGACTGGTACTGCTTTCCTTTTAAGTAGTGATAACTTCCAGGCATGCGTGACGTCATCCTATCATCAAAGCTTCGTCGCTTCATCAGATCTGCTTGGTCTTCAAGCCTGCAGCGTTACTCCGTCAGGTGATCATCTTTGGAGTGATGTGAAGGAATTTGAGGAATTGACTCTAGGCGCAGACTTGAATGGTAAACTGACGATTTGTTACCAGAACGTCCGAGGCCCACGCACAAAAATCAATATTTTTGCCTTTCTCAATAGAAAGGTATTGCAATTGCTCTGAAAACCGACTTCTTAACGGAGGCCCGGAGGGCCAAGTGACATATACCATACGATTCAGTTCGTCGAGTTCGGCAAATGTCTGTGTGTGTATGTATGTGTGTATTTTTTTTTTGCAATGGAGAAGACCTTTATGTCCTAGCCCAGTACACGTGCTAACGGTAGGGTCCAATCTACCACACTGGGTGCACTGGGGGCGTGTCGGACTCGAATGGTGACCAGCCATTAATACCGACTAAACTCCATTGGGCTCCGCCATCATTCCTCCCAGGAACTACCTCTCGGTATTACTTCTGGGGGGATGGCTGTACTAAATGTACTCATTCACTCTCACTCACGCGTTCATACATCCTGTATGAGGCTTACTTGGGTGCTCTCTCAATCGCACTTTGATTCACTCTCAAACACTCCCACATGAGGCTGACTTTTGTGCTCGCCTTTTACGTTCCATGCGAGGCTGACTTGTGTGCTCACCTTACTCATTCCTTGCTAGGCTTACTTTTGTGCTCGCCCTACCCATACCATGTGAGGCTGACTTGGGTGCTCACCCTATCACCTGATTCACTCTCAATCGTGCCACTCTATTGTACCTTTGTCACTCCCTCTGGCATCCCATGTGGGACATTTTTCTTAGGCCCCACTTCTGACATACCATGCGAGGCTGACTTTTGTGCTCACCTTTTTCATTCCTTGCTAGGCTGACTTTTGTGCTAGCCTCTACCAACCTGTGAGGCTGACTTTTATGCTCACCCTTAACATGCAGTGTGAGACTGACTTGGGTGCTCACCCTTTCACTCCTCTGCCACGCCATGAGGCATCGATAGCTTAGTTCCAACATAATACGCTACGACCCTCCCGTCTTGGCATGAGGCAGTCCACTTATACGCCTATACACTCACTCTTCTGTCTTGCTTCGGGGTGACTGGGTTTACCCCTTACGCGGTTGCCATTCGCTGCGCCAACCTGCCTCAGCATGAACAGACCATTCACTCTCTTATTTTGCGCTTGGCCTTTTTCGCTCCAGCTAACCAATCACTAGTTAGCCGTGCCCGCCGTCTGTTGCTCGGTTCGCCAGATTACCTGTAGCCTACTGGCAATCTGGATGGTAGCAGCCGAGACTGCGTTCCACTTCTCCACCGTTTGACACATCCGCTGAATAAGGGTATCCGGGGTTGTGTCCCAGCCACAGACGTCAAGCATTGCTCTTCTTTCGACGTCGAACCGATGACATACGAACAGTATGTGTTCGGCAGTTTCATCTACACCTGGGCAGTCCGGGCAGACTGGGACCTCCGCGTGCCCGAACCTGTGGAGGTACTGACGGAAACAGCCATGGCCTGACAGGAATTGTGTCAGGTGGAAGTGAACTTCCCCATGGGGTCTTCCCACCCAGCTCGATATGCTAGGTATCAGCAGGTGGGTCCACCTACCTTTCGAGGAGTTGTCCCACTCACGCTGCCATCTGGCGACCGAGGTCACCCTGGTGCGCTCGCGGGCTCCCCTATTTCCACGTAGCTCAAAGCACTCCTCATCTTCCCGAATGACCAGCCCGACTGGCATCATGCTCGCTATCACGCAGGATGCATCGTGTGATACCGTGCGGTAGGCTGATATCACTCTGAAGCACATCACGCGGTAGGTGCTCTCCAGTTTCTGTAGGTAACTGGTTACCCTCAGTGCTCTTGACCATGACGGGCCGCCGTACCTGAGGATAGATACGGCAACGCCTGCCAGTAACCTACGTCTACTGGCGCACACCTTTGAGCTGTTGGACATCATTCTCGATAGTGCCGCAACAGCAGTCGACGCTCTCTTGCACGTATAGTCGACATGGCTGCCGAAGGTCAGCTTGTCGTCTATAATGACTCCGAGAGACTTCAGACTTCGCTGTGAAGTGATCGCGACTTCTCCCACATGGATAACTGCATGTTGTGCCGACTTGCGGTTGTTGACGATAACTACCTCCGTCTTATGATGAGCGAGCTCCAGGCCTCTCGCGCTCATCCATTCCTCCACCGTGCTAATCGCGTGTTCTGCGGTTAGTTCTACCTCAGGAATTGACTCCCCGTAGACCTCCAAGGTTACGTCGTCGGCAAAGCCGACGATCTTGACCCCAGGAGGGAACTTCAGTCTCAGAACCCCGTCATACATGAGGTTCCATAGCACCGGGCCTAGGATCGAGCCCTGCGGGACTCCGGCGGTAATCGGAACCCTTTTCTGACCGGCATCGGTCTCGTATAGCAGTACGCGGTTTTGGAAGTAACTTTCCAGGATCCGGTACCGACCCACCGGTAGGCTAAGCCGGTGTAACGAGAGCGCGATGGCATCCCAGCTTGCGCTGTTGAATGCGTTCTTCACGTCAAGTGTCACTAACGCACAGTATCGAATACCTCGCCTTTTTCGTTGGATCGCTATCTCGGCAGTATTTATCACTGAGTTGAGAGCGTCCACTGTGGACTTACCCTTCCGAAAGCCAAACTGGTTGCTTGACAGACCGTCCGTACCTTCCGCGTACGGGGTGAGCCTGTTGAGGATGATCCTCTCAAGCAGTTTGCCAGTCGTGTCTATCAGACAGATTGGTCTGTACGCCGATGGGTCGCCTGGCGGCTTCCCGGGCTTCGGCAACAGCACCAGTTTTTGCCTTTTCCATCTATCGGAGAAACGGCACTCGTCAAGGCATCTCTGCATAGCTAGCCTGAACATGTTCGGGTTCGCTATGATCGCTGCCTTGAGAGCGTTGTTCGGAACTCCATCCGGCCCTGGAGCTTTGTTCATTGCTAGGGATTTAGCCACTGCGAGTAGTTCTTCGTTCGTCACTGGAGCCACCATTTCGACCGTGCCCGCACTGTCTCGTAGTGCAGGTGGCCAGGGGCTTGTGGCTCGAGACGGGAAGAGTACTTCGATAATCGTTGCCAACCGGTCCGGAGACCGTTCTGGGGGTGAGGAGCCCCCTTTGGTCTTGGCCATCACAATCCGGTAGGCGTCACCCCACGGATTCGCGTTGGCACTCTCACACAGGTTGTCGAAACACGCTCTCTTGCTGCTTTTAATAGCCTTGTTAAGGGCTAATTTCGCAGCTCGAAACACTTCACGGCGGTTCTCTCTTGCATCCTCGGTGCGAGCTCTTTGCATCCTACGTCTAGCTCTGAGACAGGCTGACCGTAGAGCTGCAATCTCGGCACTCCACCAGTATACCGGGCATCTACCGTTTCTTGGCAGTGTTTTTCTCGGCATAGTGGCGTCGCACGCGCGTGATAGAACAGCTACCAGCGCATCCCCGCTTAGACTGTCGGTGTTGGCCTCCAGTCCCAGGGCCGCGGTGAAAGCTTCGCTGTCGAAGTGATTGGACTTCCACCCGCGTACCTGACAGGGATCTCCCGCCCTCGGATGCTGCACACCATAGTTGATCTTAAAGCGGATTGCTAAATGATCGCTATGGGTGTAGCCTTCGTCTACCCTCCATTCCATGCCTGGAGCCAGACTCGGGCTGGCAAAGGTCAAATCAATCCACGCCTCCACTCCGTTTCTACGGAATGTACTAGCGGAGCCATCATTAGCTAGCACAGTATCGAGTTTCGCAAACGCTTCCATTAGCGCTTGACCCCTGCTATTTGTACAGCGGCTGCCCCACTCCACTGCCCAAGCGTTGAAGTCTCCCGCTATTACTGCCGGTTTCCGGCCCACGAGGTCCGACGAGAGCCTGTCGATCATCTGGTAGAACTGTTCTATTGGCCACCTTGGTGGGGAGTAGCAGCTGCAATAGAACACACCATTGATCTTGGCAATCGCCACACCCTCGGCGGAGGGGTGTATTACCTCTTGAACCGGGAACCTTCCCGTTGTACAGATTGCCACCATTCCAGACCCGTCCAGACGTCGCACAGAGGCCCGCTCGATTGTGACGCCGCAGTGCTCCTTGACGGCTGCGACGACGTCTTCTGCGGTCGTGAACTCGTCCTAGTGCTTGCACTGGAGAGTTGTTTCCGCACCTAGCGACCTGATTTGGGCGCCCTCACCAAGGACCTCTTGGGCCAAGGCCTTATATACTGCACTTGATTGTGCGCCTCGCTTCAGCACCAGGAGCATCTCTCCCGTGTTGGTGCGTCTTACGCTACGCACATCCTGCCCAAGGGCCGAGAGGCTTTCGGCCGCCTTCATCGATTTAAGGACATCGGCGTATTTGTCCTTGTCGGTTTTTAACCACAAGGCTTCGCCTCTGTCCTTGGCCTTCCTCACAGGCCGCGGTACCTCCGATTTCGGTGCCGGCTTTTTGTTGGTGGCCAGCGTCCAGGGGTTTGAGCCCCCCTGCCCCGGTCGTGCCGGGTTGCTGGTACCATCGCTCTCCACAGCGAGGTCACTCTCGCCCTCGCTTACCTCACCCAGGCGGCGTTTGACCTTGACGGTTGCACGCCGAGTGGTGTCGGTTTTGGCACCCTCGCCTGGCGACTTCCTAGGGCGCTTCGCATTCGATGCCGTCTTGCGATTGCCCTTTCCTTTTCCCTTCGAGGGGAACTCAGTCGCCGCTCCGATCGACGTGGCTGCTCCGTAGAAGGTAAAGGCCACTGTCTGTGAACCTCTATCGACCTTCTCTCTTTCCTCCCTATTGGAGGCCACTGTCTGGGTTTCTCTGTCGGGCCTCTCCCGACATTCCACCCTCTCAACATATGCCTGCTGTTCCTGTCTTGCGACACGAACAGCTTTCCGGAGCTCCAGGAGGCTCAACTTCAACTCCTTGGCTATATTCTGCTTTCCGCTAGCGAAGTCGATTATAGAATCGAGTTGCTTCGCTACTTTGCGCATCGCAGATATTGGCCCCTCCGATGCATTGGTAGGGTTATTGCCTACTGCCGCTGGGGGGTCACTGGTGCTTTCGGATGCAGCACTCATCGCTCCACTACTCTCCCCACGGGGGGGAGACCTCGCCAAACCACCTCTAGCGAAGGGGTTTGGCACCTCCGTCTGTTTGTTTTTATTTTTGTTTATCTCCATGTATAGTCCCACGAGTAGCGCGAGAAATATATGTCCGCCACGCCAGAGCTCCGCATTAGCGTGGTAAGGGACGCTTACTGTGGGGGTTGCCCAGGTACCCCACAGGCTCCGTTAACGATCGAGCATCTTTTTCACCCCCTCGATCACTCATCCCTCGGCACGGGTCGCTTCACGCCTTGGAATTGGGATTATGCCCTACCTTGCTTTACGTGGTGATCTCGGCCCGGATCATCACAACCATCCTCCTTTACCAGGGCTTTGGACCTGTAGCTCTGGTTCTCAATAGTTCCATGTACGTATGTTATTACAGACATGCTACTATTGGGATCCGTCATTCGCTAGCGGAGTTTGTATGTGTGTATTTTTTTTTTTTTTTTACAATGGAGAAGACCTTTATGTCCTAGCCCAGTACACGTGCTAACGGTAGGGTCCAATCTACCACACGGGGTGCACTGGGGGCGTGTCGGACTCAAATGGTGACCAGCCATTAATACCGACTAAACTCCATTGGGCTCCGCCATCATTCCTCCCAGGAACTACCTCTCGGTATTACTTCTGGGGGGATGGCTGTACTAAATGTACTCATTCACTCTCACTCACGCGATCATACATCCTGTATGAGGCTTACTTGGGTGCTCTCTCAATCACACTTTGATTCACTCTCAAACACTCCCACATGAGGCTGACTTTTGTGCTCACCTTTTACGTTCCATGCGAGGCTGACTTGTGTGCTCACCTTACTCATTCCTTGCTAGGCTTACTTTTGTGCTCGCCCTACCCATCCATGTGAGGCTGACTTGGGTGCTCACCCTATCACCTGATTCACTCTCAATCGTTCCACTCTATTGTACCTTTGTCACTCCCTCTGGCATCCCATGTGGGACATTTTTCTTAGGCCCCACTTCTGACATACCATGCGAGGCTGACTTTTGTGCTCACCTTTTTCATTCCTTGCTAGGCTGACTTTTGTGCTAGCCTCTACCAACCTGTGAGGCTGACTTTTATGCTCACCCTTAACATGCAGTGTGAGACTGACTTGGATGCTCACCCTTTCACTCCTCTGCCACGCCATGAGGCATCGATAGCTTAGTTCCAACATACTACGCTACGACCCTCCCGTCTTGGCATGAGGCAGTCCACTTATACGCCTATACACTCACTCTTCTGTCTTGCTTCGGGGTGGCTGGGTTTACCCCTTACGCGGTTGCCATTCGCTGCGCCAACCTACCTCGGCATGAACAGACCATTCACTCTCTTATTTTGCGCTTGGCCTTTTTCGCTCCAACTAACCAATCACTAGTTAGCCGTGCCCGCCGTCTGTTGCTCGGTTCGCCAGATTACCTGTAGCCTACTGGCAATCTGGATGGTAGCAGCCGAGACTGCGTTCCACTTCTCCACCGTTTGACACATCCGCTGAATAAGGGTATCCGGGGTTGTGTCCCAGCCACAGACGTCAAGCATTGCTCTTCTTTCGACGTCGAACCGATGACATACGAACAGTATGTGTTCGGCAGTTTCATCTACACCTGGGCAGTCCGGGCAGACTGGGACCTCCGCGTGCCCGAACCTGTGGAGGTACTAACGGAAGCAGCCATGGCCTGACAGGAATTGTGTCAGGTGGAAGTGAACTTCCCCATGGGGTCTTCCCACCCAGCTCGATATGCTAGGTATCAGCCGGTGGGTCCACCTACCTTTCGAGGAGTTGTCCCACTCACGCTGCCATCTGGCGACCGAGGTCACCCTGGTGCGCTCGCGGGCTCCCCTATTTCCACGTAGCTCAAAGCACTCCTCATCTTCCCGAATGACCAGCCCGACTGGCATCATGCTCGCTATCACGCAGGATGCATCGTGCGATACCGTGCGGTAGGCAGATATCACTCTGAGGCACATCACGCGGTAGGTGCTCTCCAGTTTCTGTAGGTAACTGGTTACCCTCAGTGCTCTTGACCATGACGGGCCGCCGTACCTGAGGATAGATACGGCAACGCCTGCTAGTAACCTACGTCTACTGGCGCACACCTTTGAGCTGTTGGACATCATTCTCGATAGTGCCGCAACAGCAGTCGACGCTCTCTTGCACGTATAGTCGACATGGCTGCCGAAGGTCAGCTTGTCGTCTATAATGACTCCGAGAGACTTCAGACTTCGCTGTGAAGTGATCGCGACTTCTCCCACATGGATAACTGCATGTTGTGCCGACTTGCGGTTGTTGACGATAACTACCTCCGTCTTATGATGAGCGAGCTCCAGGCCTCTCGCGCTCATCCATTCCTCCACCGTGCTAATCGCGTGTTCTGCGGTTAGTTCTACCTCAGGAATTGACTCCCCGTAGACCTCCAAGGTTACGTCGTCGGCAAAGCCGACGATCTTGACCCCAGGAGGGAACTTCAGTCTCAGAACCCCGTCATACATGAGGTTCCATAGCACCGGGCCTAGGATCGAGCCCTGCGGGACTCCGGCGGTAATCGGAACCCTTTTCTGACCGGCATCGGTCTCGTATAGCAGTACGCGGTTTTGGAAGTAACTTTCCAGGATCCGGTACAGACCCACCGGTAGGCTAAGCCGGTGTAACGAGAGCGCGATGGCATCCCAGCTTGCGCTGTTGAATGCGTTCTTCACGTCAAGTGTCACTAACGCACAGTATCGAATACCTCGCCTTTTTCGTTGGATCGCTATCTCGGCAGTATTTATCACTGAGTTGAGAGCGTCCACTGTGGACTTACCCTTCCGAAAGCCAAACTGGTTGCTTGACAGACCGTCCGTACCTTCCGCGTACGGGGTGAGCCTGTTGAGGATGATCCTCTCAAGCAGTTTGCCAGTCGTGTCTATCAGACAGATTGGTCTGTACGCCGATGGGTCGCCTGGCGGCTTCCCGGGCTTCGGCAATAGCACCAGTTTCTGCCTTTTCCATCTATCGGGGAAACGGCACTCGTCAAGGCATCTCTGCATAGCTAGCCTGAACATGTTCGGGTTCGCTATGATCGCTGCCTTGAGAGCGTTGTTCGGAACTCCATCCGGCCCTGGAGCTTTGTTCATTGCTAGGGATTTAGCCACTGCGAGTAGTTCTTCGTTCGTCACTGGAGCCACCATTTCGACCGTGCCCGCACTGTCTCGTAGTGCAGGTGGCCAGGGGCTTGTGGCTCGAGACGGGAAGAGTACTTCGATAATCGTTGCCAACCGGTCCGGAGACCGTTCTGGGGGTGAGGAGCCCCCTTTGGTCTTGGCCATCACAATCCGATAGGCGTCACCCCACGGATTCGCGTTGGCACTTTCGCACAGGTTGTCGAAACACGCTCTCTTGCTGCTTTTAATAGCCTTGTTAAGGGCTAATTTCGCAGCTCGAAACACTTCACGGCGGTTCTCTCTTGCATCCTCGGTGCGAGCTCTTTGCATCCTACGTCTAGCTCTGAGACAGGCTGACCGTAGAGCTGCAATCTCGGCACTCCACCAGTATACCGGGCATCTACCGTTTCTTGGCAGTGTTTTTCTCGGCATAGTGGCGTCGCACGCGCGTGATAGAACAGCTACCAGCGCATCCCCGCTTAGACTGTCGGTGTTGGCCTCCAGTCCCAGGGCCGCGGTGAAAGCTTCGCTGTCGAAGTGATTGGACTTCCACCCGCGTACCTGACAGGGATCTCCCGCCCTCGGATGCTGCACACCATAGTTGATCTTAAAGCGGATTGCTAAATGATCGCTATGGGTGTAGCCTTCGTCTACCCTCCATTCCATGCCTGGAGCCAGACTCGGGCTGGCAAAGGTCAAATCAATCCACGCCTCCACTCCGTTTCTACGGAATGTACTAGCGGAGCCATCATTAGCTAGCACAGTATCGAGTTTCGCAAACGCTTCCATTAGCGCTTGACCCCTGCTATTTGTACAGCGGCTGCCCCACTCCACTGCCCAAGCGTTGAAGTCTCCCGCTATTACTACCGGTTTCCGTCCCACGAGGTCCGACGAGAGCCTGTCGATCATCTGGTAGAACTGTTCTATTGGCCACCTTGGTGGGGCGTAGCAGCTGCAATAGAACACACCATTGATCTTGGCAATCGCCACACCCTCGGCGGAGGGGTGTATTACCTCTTGAACCGGGAACCTTCCCGTTGTACAGATTGCCACCATTCCAGACCCGTCCGACACCCAATTGCCGTTGCCGGCAGGGATGCTGTACGGGTCTGATAAGAGGGCGACATCTGTCCTCGACTCCGAGACCGACTGCCACAGCAGCTGTTGGGCTGCTGCACAATGGTTAAGATTTAGCTGTGTGACTCTCACGGCTTCTTCTTATTTAACTCGCCGAAGGGACACGAAGGTCCGCCCATAGCATGTTTATGGGCTTGCTTCTTAGCGGTGCAGATAAGGCACTTATATGCCTTAGTGCACCCCCGCTCTTTATGCCCCTCCTCGCCGCATCGACGACATAGCTTGCTCCTGTCTATGCCTTTGCATTCGTAAGCTTTATGGCCGGATTCTAGGCACAGATAGCACCTGTCCACTGAAGGCGGCTGGGGTATACTAATAGGGCATACCGACCAGCCGATCTTCAGCTTCCCTTTCTCGGTTACCTTTTTGGCATCCGCATTCAGTAGCCTGAGGTAGGCTACTTGGGTGCCAGAGGGTCCGTCCCTCAATCGCACAGAGGCCCGCTCGATTGTGACGCCGCATTGCTCCTTGACGGCTGCGACGACGTCTTCTGTATGTGTGTATGTAAGTATGTGTGTGTATATGTGTGTGTATGTGACCAAAAATGTCACTCATTTTTCTCAGAGATGGCTGAACCGATTTTGACAAACTTAGTCTCAAATGAAAGATGCAACGTTCCCATAGGCTGCTATGGAATTTCTAATGGATCCGACTTCCGGTTCCGGAATTACAGGGTGATATGTACGAACACGCAGAAAATGTCGATTTTAATAAATTCTGCAATGAATGTATAAAGGTGAAAATTTTTCCAAAATATGACCACAACTGCTTCGATTTGTAGTATTAGGTCACTAACATCCATTCAAAGTCTATTTGGCCACATTGGCCACCATCATCGGTTCCGGAAGCCCCGGCGTAAGTATCTAAATTCAGAATAACATTCACATCGGTTTCTCGGAGATGGCTAGACCAATTCTACTAAACTTGACCTCAAATGAAAGGTATTGCGTCCTCGTAAATGGCTATTTAATTTCATCCCGATCCGACTTCCGGTTCCGGAGTTACAGGTTGTAGCGTGCGATCACATAGCAAATTGTGATTCAAACCGATACTCCGATGAAAGCAAAAAAGGTAAAAATTTCGCTAAAATGTCTCTCAAACAACCTAAATTTTCTGTTCTAGGTCACCGATGGCCAAACAAACTTTCGTTGACTATATTGACCACCATAGACGGTTCCGGAAGTGCCCGGGAAAAGCTGCCATCTTTCAAAATTTACGAACTCACATCAGTTTCCCGGAAATGGTTGGGCCGATTTTCACAAACTTAGTCCCAAATGATAGCTATAATATCCCCACAGATGTCTATAAAATTTCGTATGGATCGCTTATATGGTTCCGGAAATATAGACTAAATCGTCCGGTCACATATGAAATTCCCATATAAGCCGGAACTCAAATTTTTTTTCAAAGGGGGGACCCCATGAAATTTCAGAAATCGAATTCGTATTTTTGATGCCAAACATCTTTAAAATGCATGAAACGTCGAGATTTTATGTTACCCGAAAATTTTTTTTTAAAAAATCGACTTTTTGGGACTTTGCCGATTTCGCACCTTTTTTCAGTTCAATATTACCGTGGCTGTTTTTTCTTTTTCAAAATTATAGAACTCGAATAATGATTTATTTTCCTGTATATAGTTGTCATGTGATGTATAATAATAAAATGCAATATATGCATTTAAAAGCTCTTAATGAATATAAACAACGCACACATTCTCGTGATTCATGATTGAGAAAGGCACAATTGCACCGCTAGGTGGATTAAAATGGTTTTTTCCTAGCAATCTCTTCCTCGCATTACGACATAATTGTTATCACCGAGACATGGTTAGATGACAGAATTCATTCTCGTCAGCTTTTTGGCGATACATATGTTGTTTTGTAGAAACGATCGCAGTTGTCTACCACATTCAACGATGTGTTTGCGGATTTCGATTTCAACGTGTAATCCACTACTTTCAAGAACCGGTTGCTAAGGAGTTTCTGACTTGACAGATATTTACCGACGACATTTTAATCTGTAGTTTTATTTGATGCTTTTCTTTTATCATTTTTAATTTTGTTTACTTTTTTGTATTTTTCTGTTTTGTTTATTTTTTTTCTTTTATTTTTATTGTTAAGTTATTATTGTTTTTTTTGTTAAGTTGTATATTCAATTGAAAAGGTATGGGGTTTTTATGCCAATTTGAGAGAAGAGTTAATGTTTCGCTCAAATTGGCTTTTCCCCATCTCCATATTCATTAAGACCAACTAGGTCAGATGATAAATAAAATAAAATTAAAAAAAATCAGTGGACTGATACAATCAGTGGATTGATCCAACCACTCATTGCGGAAAGCTGTACCATATTATCTCTCATCAATTACCTTCCATTGCCCATCAAAAATTAAACACTCCATAGCACCATAACCCATTCGTTTTCTAGCTCTCGGTCGATACACAAATGCTTTTTTTCAGTCCGTGCTGTGTATAGCAACAAAGAATTGTGCTAATCCGCGTTCAAGGTTATTTATATCCATTTCGGTTCGGTCCTCAGTCATTTGTTCGCGTGTGAGGACTAAACTGAATCTTCTACAGATTTCTTAAGACCTGCCAGATCTCGACTGTGACCGAAATTTCAAAGGTCCGCTCGGACAAGATAAGAGTGTTGCTAGCCAACTCAAAGCAGGCAAACGATGTTGCTTGCTGTAAGCACTTCACGCGGGATTATAACGGGTACACAACAGTCAAAAGTTTAAGTTCGCTAGTTTTTTTGTTATTTTACATAATTTAGTGGCTTTCTCGGAAAACTTTGTCAAGCACATGAGTCTTGACTATATTATGTTGCTACACGCTACTGGTCAGAGTGTACGAAAGGGTTTGATGCATTTAGATGACGCATAGATCACATACTAACTAGTTATGACAGGTTGTATTCTTTCAATGCGTCGAGCACATAATACGTGTAACATCTTAGTGCTCACTACAAAAATTATATTCCCAATTGTTTTTACATTTCTTACAAAAGAAATGTATAGGATTCGCTCAAACTTTGAAAAGTTTTTCCGAGGCACGGAGGGCCGAGTCTCATATACCAATCGATTCAGCTCGACAAATTGAGACAATGTCTGTATGTGTGTATGTATGTATGTACAAAATGTCATGTAATTATCTCAGCAATGGCTGAACTGATCTTAACGAAACTAGTTTCAAATGAAAGGCTCATCATTACCATTTGACACTATTATTTTTGTTTTGACGTAGGACTTACGTCTTTCTTTACTATACTGGGTGTCATTTCAAAATTTTCAAAACTGATGCGTTACGTACACTTTGAACCTTAATAACTTTTCTCCTACTAAAGGTATTACTAATATTGTTCCATAAATCGAAAGGAAAACGTTCAACGCTTGCTATTGATACTTTGTTTGCTATGTAAAACTTGTTTAAAAAGTTCAAAAACTACTTTTAATGCGAATCAACATTAATGCTAGAACCTATAAATATGGGTGTCGCAGTTTTTCTTAAAGTCAGACGTGTCTAAGCCACAGAGCAGAACACACGTACGTGTGCTGCTCAACGAGAAGCTGCATTTGGACTACCAACCAAATCATAGCTATCGTTATCGCCTTATCCTTATCGCTGCCAACCAAGAACTGTCGTCGCCCTGCGTGAAATTCATCGCTCTCAGAAGTGGACAGAGTTACTAATTCGCAAGCTGCTCTTCCAGTGCCTGGTCCGTGAGATTGCACAGCATTTCAAAACCGATCTACTCTTCCGAGGCTCAGCCGTAAGAAGGCCCTCTAAGAAGCCAGCGAGGCCTGCCTGGTTAATTTGTTGGAAGATACCAATCTGTGCGCTATCCATACCAAGCGAATAATCATCATGCCGAGCGGAAAACGGCGAAATAATATTCACAACAAACGGTTCTTATTAGGACCACAAAATCGTTATCAGAAGAATTACAATTGAAATTTCCATTTCGTGCTTTGGAAAATAACTTCCCTCTTATCGGGTTAGTTATTTTCTATAATAATATCCGAAAAATGTACGATAAAACTAATAAACTGACCAATTGGACGGAAGCAAGAAAATACCTACAAAAATTTGAGTCAGAAAAGTGACATTGACGGAAAAATGCTTCGATCGTGTCTAAGTGTTTGGCAGCTGAAGTTGCCGATTTGTTTTCCAATGTCAATTATTTGCGCTGTGCTGTACGGAACAAACAGATTTTCGCGCGATTCGTTGAAAAATAATCAAAACAATTGTGTAGTAGATTCCGTAGATTTTACCGTAAATTTTGATAGATTTTGTAAAAGCATTAATTAGCCTGCTTTGATTGGTGGTTTTTGCAAATCTTTCAAGAACATTAGTGAATGTGGCAACCCTGCTACTAAGCGAAAGCCACACCAAAAAGAATGATGAAAATATTTCCATTTGTCGCACAAAAGGATGGACTTCCATCTGCACTAAGAAGTTTATAAAAGAGATCGCATTGCGATATACAATGCTCATTCGATGTGAGCTGCGAAATGTTCGTGTATGTACGCAGCAGAAGCGAATAGACCTTTCTCGTCAAAAAATTTTATATGATAGGATGCTTCCTTTTTATCCCCAATTCGTTACTGCTGATTGCCGCGATGATTTGGTACCTCTAACTATTGAAAAAATCAAAAATTGTGCAAGCTGCTCATTTAACCCCATATTCTGAATACCTATCTTGCCTTGTTTCCCCGTATTTTTACACCATTTGGATGAATTTCCTGTGGGGAATACTAAAAGGATGCCAGATCTGCATATACATTAGTAAATCTGCAGATTTTGCATTTTCACTGCAGATGTTTTGCAGATTACAAATATTTAGCAGAACAAAGCCTATGCCAGCCAATTTGTACACAAGCCTTCAACATTTTTGATCATTTAAAATATATACATACTACATTTCTATGTCAAATTTATTGAAGATTTTTGTAGCAATCTGCAGACTTTTATATTTTCACTGCAGGCTATTGTTTAAATAGACCTGGCATCACTGATGATGAAATGATTCATTCACATACCTGTCAAAAACATAGAGCATTGAGTTCTACAAGATGACGACACGAATGAACTCATGGTGAATAAAGTTCATGTTTGACAATTCTCGGTGGTTTGTTTACCTTGTCAGTTGCGTGAGTGCGAGTGCAACGGGTGCTCATCTATTACATTCGAACTCACGTAACTTCCATGTAAACAAACCACCGAGAATTGTCAAACGAAGTTCATCCGGCTCATTTTGTGGGGTTACGTCGGTTGGTGTAAAACCTAATTGCATGAAAATGTATAACCTCACTTTTCTGACAGTTCAGTGTGCTTGTTTACCTAAGACTTGTTTACATGGACTTTTAAAATTTACATTACTTGAATACTTTCGATGCTCTTTGAAAGACTATCAACTCAAGAGGGATGAGGATTGGAACAATGGGAACCTGGTGCCACATTATGCAACCAATTCGAATCGACCTTTTCACACAAGCTTGAATACAATAAACCTTTCGTTTCGAGATGCGTAATGTCACCCCATACATACATTGACCAATCGGCGCTGGATGCAAAACCCGGTGACATATGCTGAATCGTAAGATCAAGCATTGGGCTATAAAACGATTGCTTTCTGGATGATGGATAAGGATTTGTACACATTTGTTTGTTTGCTCGTGGGTTAAGTCCTAACAAGATGATCCAATTTATTACTCATTTTTAGGTGGTGAAGTTTACCTGAACTTTATAGGTAACGAATTCGGTCGATGATAAGTTGTTGAAATGATCGTTCAATGTCCATACCGAAAAACGTTTCCATTGGTCAGAATGCCTACCAGCGTATGATAGCTGCAAACATGAGGACAACAAGCTTATCGCTTTCGACTGGAACAATTATTTATTATTCGTGTTCAAGTTCCATTACAGCAAAAGTTTCGTCGATTGACGATTATCGCATTGTCGTTGATTTAGCCGGCAAATGCAAAACAGTGCTCGGCACTGACGATAAGGAGTAAGAAGGATTGGATAGGAGTGATAAGAATGCAGAGCATTATACATTCTGGAAGAATATCAGCACAGAGAACAGACGTCCATCTTCAGCATTCAACTTGTGTAAAATCTCTAACGGTTTCGAAGGTAGTTGGGATATCCAAACCAGGTGCGCTACTGTCGTCATGTTTTTTGTGGCTGAGTTCGACAGAATTGACAGCGGTTATTTCTCTACCCAGTCAAACTAGTCCGGAACCGGCTCGGACTTCCAGCATGAATTCCAGTTAAAATGCATCAACCGATAAAGTCGGAATCGGTTGTTTTCTTTGAGCAAGAATCCATACTGAATCCATTTAGGATTTCGAACCGGTTCCGGAATGGATTTGACGGATAGTTGGGATAAGTTGGTTTGGCGGCGCTAGTGTTTATCGTATATTAATTAAAATGTTTACACACGTTTTTTAAATATTTTTATTCGATCATGGATGTCTGTTCTCTGTGATATCAGGAAGGAGAAATTATATGTAAATTTATATTATATCCCGAGTTGCCATCATTTTTGCACCGCAATAAAGCTTTCTGCAACTGCTGTCTTGCTCAAATTGGCAGGAAATAACTAGGCAGCGAATGATAAATTGCATAGTCAATTTATTTACTTTTTCGGAAGGATAAGTAATTAGTATGTTGTGAATATATATGTGTCACCGGTGCCGTGTGTTATGACGGAACCGTTGGTCAGCAAACCGTCCTTGTCGTACTGGTCATAGATGCGACGTTTTTTCTCATCTGATAGCACTTGACATGTTTCGGAAATCTATCTTAACGCTCTCTACTTAGCGCAGGATACGCAAAACCGCTGCTAGCTTTCGAAAGAAAATTCCTAGCTGCTGCTACTCTATCAGTCTTTCTCTCGACTGAGGACTACAATTTCGGTCGACTGAATTGTGATATGAAAATTGTACTTCCTGGAATTTCACCTAACGAGATCAATTCATTGTGAGAAATTTCGCTGCGTTCCAATATTGCTTGCCTCTGTAGGTGATGATGTGTGTGTATTCACTTCGGCAGCCAGGTCTTATGTTTTGGGTAATTTTGCTATCTTATTCTGCTGAATAAATCATCTGGCTAAAGCCTCTAAGTTATACTATGGTCACTTTAAAATCGCATTGCTATTTAATCTTGTAGCTGTTGGCAAGTCAGTCCTGGCACTGTTCTCGACTAATCCTGGCACTATACCGCTGACGTCGCACTTATTACGGTGATCAAAATTGGCGAGAGCGGCAGTGGTTTCGTCGGAATTGTTCACTCGACAAGCAGGAAGTGCAAGGACTCTGCTACTTATGCCTGAGCCCCTCGTTGAAACCTTCGTCCTGTCGGAGTATTAGCTTCGTCCGATACCGGAGCGTATTGCTGAACCGAAGCAGTCTGCTACTGGCGCTGCTTCCTTCGAATCGGAATCGCTGAATATTCCCGTTAGCCGAATGTCCAACGTGGCCGAAGGCAAACCGGTTGCAGCAACACTACCAACCGTAGCTGAAATTTTGGCCTGCCAAGTCCCTGCCATTGACATAGCGACAGACGAGTGAGGCGCAGGTTGGACCATCGGTTGACTCGGTGCCGGACAGGGCGAAACAGCTGCAACAGGAGCGGACCTAGTATGGGGTGTAAAGGTCATCAATTGCCATAGATCACCAAAATGCTCTGCGACTAACATTGTGAACAAAACAAACCAAACGAAATTGATCGCAACAACGATAAAATAATCTAAATTCTACCCAAACATTTGAAAAAGAGAAAAAGGCAAAAGAAGTTTTGGTCAAATTCATTATAATTCTATTTAAAAATTGAATACTGTTTTATTTAGTTTGATTGCACATATTGTTTACATCAGTCACACCCCTTAATTCATTGAGTACGTATTTCACTGCCTTTATAATCCTTTTGGAATCAGTTACAATAATCCTTTATAATCATTTTATAATAAGTGTATTGCTAGTTAGGACTTTTATATCAGCCGGGCTCTTTTATAATTTGTTATAAAATCATTATCAAAATTCTTCATAATCCATTGTTGCGTTATGTTTATGTACGTGGCCAGATAGATAGTTTTTAACTGGGACGGAACGTGTGGATACGAAAAAACCTAATGTCAATTGTAGCCAGGGGGAGCTGTCAAATGCAGCCAAAGGGAACCGTCAAATGCAGTCAGGGGGGACTGTCAAATGTAGCCAGTCCATTTACAATATGTGAGGAAGAAAGTGTGGCTATGCAAGACAAGAGATAAAATGAACAGAAAAAAGAATAAGAAAACATCTATCCACAGGTTCTGTCCCAGGATTTTAATAGAGAACATCAAAATTCGATTTGTTTGCATTTGGCAGTAGGCCTTTTTCAAATGTTTGGCTAGAAATTCCTTGCTTCTTCAATGAATCATGTACAAGAAAAGTAAAAATGTTAAATTTAACGGGACAATGTATGATGCCGACATCAATTAAAAAATACAGCTGAGCGACCTTGTTGGGAAAGTGTTAACATTTGGCAGCGAACCAAACCAAGTTTCTCATACTATGATCGAATCAACAAAAATTCCAAGATCATGTAAACAATCTCTTTGAACTGTCAAAAAAGTGAGGTTAAACATTACCGTGCAACGTTCTCCACCGAGAGGTTCACTTTAGTTTGTTTACATAACCAATGAACTTTGTACCGCGACTCACCACTTCATTTGCCGCGTTGCCAGGAAGCCAAGCAAAAATATACAAAACACAAAATACACACATTTTGAGTCCCACCATTCTTGCAATGGTGAAAAAAATACTCAACATTCTTGCATTTTTCAAATTTAAAAAAATCATTAAAAAATCACGATAGCTCTAAAAAGTTTCATTTCAGCGGAAATATTCTTAAAAATGTGTAGTATTTTGAATAAAAATAAGAAAAAAGGGGGTTAGGTCGGGCGAGAAAGGTCTATTCCGGCAAGGTTGGAATCGTTAGAAAAGATTTTCGTCTGGTATCACCAAAAATAATTATCTGCAAACCGTTCTTTTTAGGATGAAAACATAATGAAGAAAGAATTGAATTATATTCATTTAATAACTTGGATTGAGTTTGCGCCTGTCAAGTCTGCTGTACTTTATCAGTGACACATATAAACCAATGTTTATCGAATTAATCTACAAACTACTAAGTGAAAGCCACACCAAAACGAATGATGAAAATATTTCCATTTTTCGCACAAAAGGATGGACTTCCATCTGCACTAAGAAGTTTATAAAAGAGATCGCATTGCGATATACAATGCTCATTCGATGTGAGCTGCGAAAGGGGAATGTTCGTGTATGTACGCAGCAGAAGCGAATTCGGGCAAGGTTCGAATCGTTAGAAAGGATTTTCGTCTGGTATCACCAAAAATAGTTATCTGCAAACCGTTCTTTTAAGGATGAAAACATAATGGAGAAAGAATTGAATTATATTCATTTAATAACTTGGATTGAGTTTGCGCCTGTCAAGTCTGCTGTACTTTATCAGTGACACATATAAACCAATGTTTATCGAATTAATCTACAAACCCGTAGGTTTTTGCAAATCTTTCAAGAACATTAGTGAATGTGGCAACCCTGCTACTAAGCGAAAGCCACACCAAAAAGAATGATGAAAATATTTCCATTTGTCGCACAAAAGGATGGACTTCCATCTGCACTAAGAAGTTTATAAAAGAGATCACATTGCGATATACAATGCTCATTCGATGTGAGCTGCGAAAGGGGAATGTTCGTGTATGTACGCAGCAGAAGCGAATTCGGGTAAGGTTCGAATCGTTAGAAAGGAATCTCGTCTGGTATCACCAAAAATAGTTATCTGCAAACCGTTCGTTTTAGGATGAAAACATAATAGAGAAAGAATTGAATTCTAAAGTTCCATTTAATAACTTGGATTGAGTTTGCGCCTGTCAAGTCTGCTGTACTTTATCAGTGACACATATAAACCAATGTTTATCGAATTAATCTACAAACCCGTAGGTTTTTGCAAATCTTTCAAGAACATTAGTGAATGTGGCAACCCTGCTACTAAGCGAAAGCCACACCAAAAAGAATGATGAAAATATTTCCATTTGTCGCACAAAAGGATGGACTTCCATCTGCACTAAGAAGTTTATAAAAGAGATCGCATTGCGATATACAATCCCCATTAGACCTCTCCACATTTTGAAAAAGTTTTGAAATATACATGGGTCAGCCCAGATTTTTGTTCTACGTGAAGTTTCGCCAAAAATGACTTAATTTGGACATGATTTAGAGGTGTCTCCAATCAAAAATCGTGTTTTTGCTATGTTTCCATAGGAAGATCACTTATACTCTGATTTAATAGGCCCAACATGCCCACATATCATCGAAGGTTGTTCCTTAGGCATAACTTAACATGTTTTAACTGGTGAACATAGCTCTAATCGCAATAGAAAATTTGATAACTGGATGTTTATATACAAAAGTTTATCAAAAACAAGAAAAAGTAGTAGTATTTTTTCATGGTTTTAATAAACTTTACTATATAAAAATCCAGTTATCAAATTTTCTATTGCGATTAGAGCTATGTTCACCTGTTAAAACATGTTAAGATATGTCTAAGGAACAACATTTGATGATATGTGGGAGTGTAGGGCCTGTCAAATCAGAGTGTAAGTGATCTTCCTATGGAAACATAGCAAAAACACGATTTTTGATTGGAGACACCTCTAAATCATGTCCAAATAAAACCATTTTTGGCGAAAGTTCTTAAATTCACACCTAGAACAAAAATTTGAGCTGACCCATGTATATTTCAAAACTTTTTCAAAATGTGGAAAGGTCTAATGCCCATTCGATGTGAGCTGCGAAAGGGGAATGAATGTTCGTGTATGTACGCAGCAGAAGCGAATTCGAGCAAGGTTCGAATCGTTAGAAAGGATTCTCGTCTGGTATTACCAAAAATAGTTATCTGCAAACCGTTCTTATTAGGATGAAAACATAATGGAGAAAGAATTGAATTAGAAAGTTCCATTTAATAACTTGGATTGAGTTTGCGCCTGTCAATTCTTCTGTACATGTACCAGTGATTCATATAAGCAAATGTTTATCAAATTAATCTACAAACCCAAAGGTTTTTGCAAGTCCTTGAAAATCAGTGAATGATGCAATCTCATTCGACATGAAATTTCCAGTAAACATTCATTCAAAAAGTGCATTGGCTCAAATTATCCATGAATGCCATATGATATGCCCAAGTTTAGTCCTACGTCAACACCGCGGTTATGTCCCGGACATTACCCACTTCTAGTTTTTCGACATGTCGTTTACTTTCTGAGATATGGGCGATAAACATTTTGTATTTTTGTTCCTCGCTTACCAATTTTTACTAATTAAAAATGAGACAGAATATTGCTTTACTGGTGTTTTAGGGAAAAAACTACACCGAATATCGGGGTATGAAAACGCATGTACGCGATCCAAGGAATTCGATATTGAAAAAAAATTGTTAATTACCTCAAGTATAAACTATTTCTCAAAAATTAATATGTAAGTTGATTACAAAGACAAAATAATGTGTTCATAGTGAAATTTTTTCTAGAGTTCATGTATTTATCCCTTGGATTAGGCGTTGAGTTCAATCGTAAGGTAAATGTTGATAGTATATAAATACATAGATCATCAAGTAATTCACTTAGTAGTGAGCTAAAAGATTTCTCATATAGTTATACTCGTGGCATCACCGAAAACAACTATATTTTTGAATCCCAAAACTCTAGCGAAAATTTATCTATTTTGCAAGATTAAGGTTATTTATGCTGGTTATATCGCAAAGCTTTAAACTTTAGGATAGATATACATGCAATCAAACGGGTTTGAAAACTTTTCAATTGATTCTTTTGTTTTCAAGAAAATCATTCCCCGTTGAAAATAAAAATTCTGTATTCCCGGGATCCCGGGATTTTTATTTTCCGAATCCCGAGAAGCTGAAAACCGTCGGCAAATGGAAGCTCTAGCACCACTCTCGATGGGGGATGCAAGTACAATGTGTCTTCTAACTTCGTCGTCCATATCTGCTCTATACTGGTACACTTCAATTGATGTTTCAATGACAGTCACAATTAGTAGAGAGGGATTGGATAATTCAGCACACGTTTCGTTCGAGTTTTCCAAATTGTTCAAGTAAATTAGCGAGGATTACAATCAGAGTTTATGCATTGCATAGATAAATGATCTGACTACATTTTTGCCATCCTAATAGTTTGAACCATTTTTTTTTTCAAAGTATTGGTTTGTATAGGACTTATTTATCCACATTTCCTGAACGAGAATTCCGAACGAAACGATATACAAGTTATAAGAATGACTGGAAAGAGACTGCATTATTATCAACTTAATGCACGCCTTTTATGCTATCGACAAAGCCTAGATACTTCACACTATTTACACAGAGAACAGACGTCCATCTTCTGCATTCAACTTGTGTAAAATCTCTAACGGTTTCGAAGGTAGTTGGAATATCCAAACCAGGTGCGCTACTGTCGTCATGTTTTTTTTGTGGCTGAGTTCGACAGAATTGACAGCGGTTATTCCTCTACCCAGTCAAACTGGTCCGGAACCGGTTCGGACTTCCAGCATGAAGCGAAGCGCAGGACCGTCAGTTGTCTTCTACAAATTCGTCGCGTTTTTATTGCTTTTTATCGGTGTTTTAAGTCGTTTTGGGAGGAGATTATTAGTGCATTTGGAAGCTCGTCAAACGAAGATTCCTGTGATATTTTTGGTGTGTCGGTATACGTGAACTAACTTGCACAGGAGGTGATTAAAGAAACGTTATAGTTACACCCAAGCTAAGTGATACAATTGTGCTGCTTGGCGGGCGACCTACGGGTCAGCGGCCGCGGGGATGACCACAACGCTACAATGCGGTGCCTGTACGAGAGCGATAAGCGAAGAGAATGAAAAAGTTTTCTGCTACGGCCCGTGTGGAGTGATACTGCATTTAAAGTGTACAGATGATATCGACAAGCATGGGCTGAAAGCAATGACAACAAATCGCGGGTTAAAATATTTGTGCCATGGCTGTCGGAAGCATCAAAGCGGTCACAACGATATTCTGGCCAAATGTAATAGCATTCCACAGTGGTCCAGATCGCTAATTTAGGAGGAATTTTTACTTTCTGACAAACCTGTATAATTTAGCCGTATCATGTCTTAGGATGAATTTGTGTACTTTAGAAGATGCTTCTTTTTATTGGAATAGTTATTAGGGTGGTTCTAATTTATCTAAAATACGAAAATAAACTTTTTACTGATGAAAGATAGAGCTCCACAGTCTTCCACAAAGTTGTAAAGTAACTTATTTTGAATAAATTTGTTGAACATATTAAAGCTCTATCTCTTTTAGTTTTTGTTATACAAGAAATTTAAAAAAAAAGATTAGGGTGTTCCTGAAAAAAACGTTTTTTTAGTATAACTTTCGTATCTTTTACTTTTTGTTAACACAACCTTTGAACAGCTTATTGAAAACTTCAAGCCGAGTATTTTTCTCCAAGACACCGAATGTCTAACTTTTTTCTTTAAAAAGTTATGGACACTTTTCGTTAAAAAAATAGCCTATTTCAAGGCTCAATATCGCTGATGCGGGCACCTAAAATTGAATTCTGTTTCCACCACATGAAAGACCATACTTATTAGTATATTTGAGCAAAAATTGGCGAATACGATATTTTTTTAAAATTTGCAATTTAGATTTAAAGTTTGTAGTTTTGCAGGTTCAACGCATTAAAGCATTTACACACATATCGTTGTATTATGAAAAAAGCCACTTTCAAATATCATTCTCTCATCGCAGCAAGCTTTGCATAAGTGAAACTACTGTCAAAAAAGGTTTCTGATTTTATTCGTTTTAAATAAAACTAGTAAATATGGATATTAGTCGAAGAGAGTTGGCGAATTTGCTTATTGCTGGTAAAAAGACAGATGAACTGCTTAAGTTCATTACAAGTAGTAATCCAAATGTAAAATTGAGACTTGTTAATGTTCGAAAGAAATTTTATATTTTGTTAAAACAACCTTTGAACAGCTTTTAGAAAACTTCAATCCACGTTTTTTCATAACTCTGAAAGTCTAACTTTATACTTTCAAAAGTTATGGAAACTTTTCGCTCATAAATAGCCCTTTTTCAAATGTCATTATCTCTGATTGGGGCAAATAAAAGTAAGTTCGGATTGAACCATAGAAAAAAACATACTTTTAAGTATATTTGAGCAAAAATTGGAAAATATTATTTTTTTTAAGCATGTAATTTTAAATTTACTAACCAAAGTTTTAAATTTTATCGCATAGCGACATAAAAGAAATTGCCTAAAGCCTTTGTATTTCCTTTTCTGTTTTGCTTACATATCAACAATACTGAATGTGTTCATTAAAAATAATTTGGCTATGACAACAATTACAAGCATTATTCAACATAACATGCTGCCAGTAGGTATGTGCAGTGAAGAAGTTCAAGAAACCAGGAATAAAAGTATTCGCAGATTCCGAGAATTCCACGCACGCAAATTCGATCGACTCGTCAATCTTGATGACGTTTTCAAGAGACTTCTTGTTTCATCAGATCCTATAATTTCTCTTAAATGTAAACGTCGAATTCAACGAGCACCGCTGGATATACCTGAAAATGCAATGCATCTACTTTTGAATTAATTGGGATTGAATAAATTCTCCTTATATAAATCATAAATTGTTGTCATAGCCAAATTATTTTTAATGAACACATTCAGTATTGTTGATATGTAAGCAAAACAGAAAAGGAAATACAAAGGCTTTAGGCAATTTCTTTTATGTCGCTATGCGATAAAATTTAAAACTTTGGTTAGTAAATTTAAAATTACATGCTTAAAAAAAATAATATTTTCCAATTTTTGCTCAAATATACTTAAAAGTATGTTCTTTTCTATGGTTCAATCCGAACTTACTTTTATTTGCCCCAATCAGAGATAATGACATTTGAAAAAGGGCTATTTATGAGCGAAAAGTTTCCATAACTTTTGAAAGTATAAAGTTAGACTTTCAGAGTTATGAAAAAACGTGGATTGAAGTTTTCTAAAAGCTGTTCAAAGGTTGTTTTAACAAAATATAAAATTTCTTTCGAACATTAACAAGTCTCAATTTTACATTTGGATTACTACTTGTAATGAACTTAAGCAGTTCATCTGTCTTTTTACCAGCAATAAGCAAATTCGCCAACTCTCTTCGACTAATATCCATATTTACTAGTTTTATTTAAAACGAATAAAATCAGAAACCTTTTTTGACAGTCGTTTCACTTATGCAAAGCTTGCTGCGATGAGAGAATGATATTTGAAAGTGGCTTTTTTCATAATACAACGATATGTGTGTAAATGCTTTAATGCGTTGAACCTGCAAAACTACAAACTTTAAATCTAAATTGCAAATTTTAAAAAAATATCGTATTCGCCAATTTTTGCTCAAATATACTAATAAGTATGGTCTTTCATGTGGTGGAAACAGAATTCAATTTTAGGTGCCCGCATCAGCGATATTGAGCCTTGAAATAGGCTATTTTTTTAACGAAAAGTGTCCATAACTTTTTAAAGAAAAAAGTTAGACCTTCGGTGTCTTGGAGAAAAATACTCGGCTTGAAGTTTTCAATAAGCTGTTCAAAGGTTGTGTTAACAAAAAGTAAAAGATACGAAAGTTATACTAAAAAAACGTTTTTTTCAGGAACACCCTAATCTTTTTTTTTAAATTTCTTGTATAACAAAAACTAAAAGAGATAGAGCTTTAATATGTTCAACAAATTTATTCAAAATAAGTTACTTTACAACTTTGTGGAAGACTGTGGAGCTCTATCTTTCATCAGTAAAAAGTTTATTTTCGTATTTCAGATAAATTAGAACCACCCTAATAACTATTCCAATAAAAAGAAGCATCTTCTAAAGTACACAAATTCATCCTAAGACATGATACGGCTAAATTATACAGGTTTGTCAGAAAGTAAAAATTCCTCCTAAATTAGCGATCTGGACCACTGTGCATTCTAGTGGAAATAACTGAAACTATGAAGTTGTGGAAAAATGAAATGAGTGAGAAGATTGAGTTATTGGAAGATGCTATTGGGTCACAAATACAACGTACAGTTGAAAGTGTCAAGCTAGAAATCTTGCGGGAATTAACTGAAAGCAGAAAATTGGTCGAACAGAAATCCTGCACATTTGCTGAAGTTTTGAAAGAAGGAAGTGTTGCTGGCGAAAAAGATGCCACACCGGCTGGTCCGAGCAGGAATCTCAGGCCTAGAAAACGGCCCAGAGTTGAAAATGAACAAAAAATTGGTGAAAGCTCTAGTTCGTTGAAACCATACTCGCAAGTTAGTGAAAAGTGTAACAGTGAAACCCCGAAACAGCCTCGTAAGAATGAACCCGTTATTTTAGTGCGCCCTAAAGAATTGAATCAAAGTGCTAGGAAAACAAAGAATGAATTGCGTAGCCAAATTGACCGTGCATCGAATAAAATTCAAACTGTTCGAGAAGGCAATGGTGGCTCAATCATTCTCGGTGTGAAAAGTGCGGAGGCAATAGAATCAGTTGTGGCAGTGGTGAGAGAGAAGTTTGGGGAGAATTATGAAATCTCAGTTCCGAAACCGGCAAAACCAAGGTTGAAGATTGTGGGGATTGCGGAACAGTTGTCAGAGAGTGAACTTAAAAATAACCTGGAAGAACAAAATGAATCCGTGAACTTAACAGAGTTAAAACTCATAACGTTATTTAAAACTAAGCGGAATGATTACACAGCATTTAATTATGTGATTGAAGTGAATGCTGATTCGTTTGAGACCATGGTAAAGTTAGGGCGTGTAAACATTGGCTGGGAAAGATGTAGAGTGGTTGGGTGTTTTGGAATAGTACGTTGCTTTAAATGCTGTGCGTATGGGCATAAGAGTACTGAATGCAAAGACTCTCAGGTTTGCTCTAAATGCGCAGGGGACCACATTACAGCAGAATGTGCATCAGAATTACTTTGCTGTTCTAATTGCGCTAAGATGAATAGGGACCGGAAGCTGAATCTGAAGACAAAACATGCAGCCTACAGTTTCGAATGCGCTGTGTATAGGAAGCTTGTTGAAAGAAAGCGTCAGCAAATTAGTCGTGACGAATAGCAATTACCGTTGACCAGCATACCAGGATATCTGAACGGATTACTTTCTGTTACTCCAGGTAAAGCCAAAGGGGGTATATGTCTCCTCGAAGCTACCTTTGATACTGCACCCCCTCAAAATTATTTTCGGTTCCAGTCTTCTGTTGGACAACATAGTCCCGGCTCCGTAGCTGATATTCATCCAGCAATCTGCAATCCAAACGATGATGAACACGCAACTGTTTCTCCAGGTAAAGCCAAAGAGGGTATATGTCCTCTCGAAGCTACCCTTGATACTGCACCCCCTCAAAGTAATTTTCGGTTCCAGTTTTCTGTTGGACAACATACTCCCGGTTCTGTAGCTGATATTCATCCAGCAATCTGCAATCCAAACGATGATGAACTTGCAACTGTTTCTCCAGGTAAAGCCAAGGAGGGTATATGTCCTCTCGAAGCTACCCTTGATACTGCACCCCCTCAAAGTAATTTTCAGTTCCAGTCTACCGTTGGACAACACACTCCCGGCTCCGTAGCTGATATTCATCAAGCCATCTGGAATCTAAATTATGATGACCTCACGACTGTTTCTCCAGGTAAAGCCAAAGAGGGTATATGTCCTCTCGAAGCTACCCTTGATACTGCACCCCCTCAAAGTAATTTTCGGTTCCAGTTTTCTGTTGGACAACATACTCCCGGTTCTGTAGCTGATATTCATCCAGCAATCTGCAATCCAAACGATGATGAACTTGCAACTGTTTCTCCAGGTAAAGCCAAGGAGGGTATATGTCCTCTCGAAGCTACCCTTGATACTGCACCCCCTCAAAGTAATTTTCGGTTCCAGTCTACCGTTGGACAACATACTTCCGACTCCGTAGATGACTTCCACCTAGCTATCCGTGACTCAAATTATGAAGACACCACGACTGTTTCTCCAGGTAAATGCCAGGAATGTATATGTTCCTCCGCAGCTAGACATACAGATACTGCCTCCCTTCAAATGAATTCCCGTTCCCAGCTCAGAATATACTACCAGAACGTGAGAGGACTACGCACAAAGATCGATGAGCTGTTCGTAGCTGTATCCGACGCAGAGCACGATGTCATTATCCTGACAGAAACATGGCTGAACGATGAAATCAATTCCTTGCAGCTGTTTGGACCTAGGTATACGGTCTATCGTAACGATCGTGACCCAGTCGTTTCTGGTAAAAAAAGGGGCGGGGTGTACTTATAGCTGTTTCTAATCGGTTAGCGTCTAAACAAAAAAGTTTTAACAGTAACGGCGTAGAACAACTCTGGGTAAACCTTAATAGCCATGGTAATAACACATGCGTGGGCGTCGTATACCTCCCTTCGGACTCCGCAGATAACAAACGTTATTCAGAACCATATTCAATCCGCACTTGACATTGCTAATTCGCTAAAACCCCAAGCTTCTCATTTGTTATTTGGAGATTACATCCAGCCTGGTCTTGTATGGAAAACGACTTCTTTCGGTTATGCTTACGCCGACCATTCCGACTCAACCCTTTCGAGATCTAGCGTTGCTTTACTAGACGGGATGTCATTACTCAACATGCTGCAAATGTGTACGATCACGAACAGACTAAATCGCACGTTAGTTCTTCTGTTTGTAAATGAAGATGCATACAAGAACTGCCAAGTCTATCGTGCAGATGAGCCACTCGTTGAAATAGATTCGCATCACCCTCCCCTCTTAGTTGAGCAGACCTGTCCTGGATAGGTTATTTTTGACGAGATTCTTGACGATTTGAAGTATAACTTTTCAAAAACCGATTTTCCTGGACTCAACAACTCACTGCATACGATTGACTGGGTGACTTTGCTCAATAACGCAACCGATGTAAATGACGCAGTAGACAAGTTCTCATCGATCTTGACCCAACTGTTTGAAATATATGTCCCAGCCCCGCGTCCTAAACCAAAACCACTTTGGTACAATCGACGTCTCCGAGAACTTAAACGACTGAGGGCAGCCGCGCTTCGGCACTACACCAACCGACGAAATCCCAATACAAAGCGGGAATTCATATATGCTAGCAACAATTACAAAGCTTATAACCGCTTCCTATACTCTCGGCATGTATTACAAACGCAATCTGACCTTGAGCGAAATCCCAAACGTTTCTGGTCTTTTGTAAATGAGAAGCGTAAAGAGAGTGGACTTCCTTCTAGTATGACTTTGGCAAATGAAACTTCTAGCACGACTCGCGGTATCTGTAACCTGTTTGCAAAACATTTTTCGAGTGCATTTGAAACAGTTCCGACTACTCCAGAACAGGTCGAAATCGGACTACGAGATGTTCCCAGGGGTGTGATGGACCTAGGTAACATCCATTTTACGGAGGAAGACATTGTTGCTGCTACTGATAAATTGAAATCTTCGACTTCGGCTGCTCCTGATGGGATTCCTGCCATTATTTTAAAAAGATGTGCTAGTACCCTTTCCGCTCCCCTAAACCTGATTTTTAATGTATCTTTGTCGCAAGGGACGATTCCTCTTTGTTGGAAAAAATCGGTTATGTTTCCTGTTTTTAAAAAAGGTGATAAGCAGGACATAGCAAATTATCGGGACATAACCTCTCTCTGTGCGGGGTCCAAGTTATTTGAAATTCTAGTAAGCAATGTATTGTTCCGGGAAGCCAAAACATATATATCAACAGATCAACACGGGTTCTTCCCAGGTAGATCAACATCCACGAATTTAGCACAATTCATTTCACACTGTATTAAAAGTTTTGAATGCGGAGCACAAGTGGATACTATTTATACAGATCTCAAAGCAGCGTTCGATCGTGTTGATCACTCGCTCCTACTGGCGAAGATAGAAAGATTGGGTGCCTCACTCAACTTCACCAAGTGGCTTAAATCATACCTTGTAGGCCGTACCTTATCTGTCAAACTAGGAAATGTTGAGTCACATAACTTTATAAATTTATCAGGTGTGCCCCAGGGTAGTAATCTTGGACCCTTGCCGTTCTCCTTGTTCTTCAATGACGTTTGTAATGTCCTTCCACCAGGATGCAAACTTATCTATGCAGATGACCTTAAACTGTTTTGTAACTGGTGTACTTGAAATCGGTTGACTATCAGTGTATCCAAATGCTCAGTAATTTCTTTCACGCGCATAAAAAATCCAATTTTGTGGTGTTATACTATCTCAGGGAAACTACTGGATAGAGTGTCAGTTGTCATTGACCTTGGTGTACAGCTGGATTCTAAATTGACGTTTAGAGATCACTATTCCCACATCATTGCGAAAGCCAACCGGAACCTTGGTTTTATCATTAGAATAGCCAAAGAGTTGACTGACCCATACTGTCTGAGAGCACTGTACTTCTCTCTTGTACGCTCCATCCTGGAAGCTTCAGCTGTCATTTGGTGCCCGTACACAAATGTCTGGATTACCAGAATTGAATCTATACAAGCTAGGTTTCTCCGATATGCCATTAAAACCCTGCCATGACGCAACCCGATAGAGTTGCCACCTTACATTGAACGCTGTCGTCTGCTCGACATGGACCCTCTTTCAAAAAAAATATATCCAGAGCCGTGTTTGTAGGGAAAGTTCTAACTGGTGAAATAGATGCCCCAAATATACTTTCTTAGATTAATGTAAATGTGCCAGCTAGAAGTATAAGATCGTGGAATTTTTTAAGACTTGACTATCAAAGTACTGATTATGGACAGAATGAACCCATAAGGGCGATGTGTAGCGTATTTAATAATGTTTATGAATGTTTTGACTTCTCTGTATCAAGTGACGTTTTTAAAAATAGGCTTAAACGGCTAACTTAGTGCATAAGATGTGATTTAGATAGGGATTTTGATTTGTTAGATGTATTATTAGTAACACATTGTAATGTAATGTGTAATATTGTTTAATATGTATATGTGAAAAGATAATGAGGTTTTTACGCGCATTTGGAGGTTGTTTGATGGACTCCAAATGGGCTTTTCCTCATTCTATATTTCATGTAGACCATGTAGGTCAGATGAAAATAAAATAAATAAATAAATAAATAAATGAATTCCAGCTCAAACGCATCCACCGATAGAGTCGGAATCGGTTGTTTTTTTTAGCAAGATTCCATACTGAATCCATTCAGGATTTTGAACCGGTTCCAGAATGGATATGACGGATAGTTGGGATAGGTTGGTGTGGCGGCGCTAGTATTTATCGTATATTAATTCAAATGTCTACACACGTTTTTTTTTAAATATTTTTGTTCGATCATGGATGTCTGTTCTCTGTGCTATTTATTTCAATGCAAATGAAAACTTTGAAATATCTACTTATCTCATTCACGAATCGCATTCTCCCTCTGTCGCTCACTGTTCATGGAGATTGAAAACACATGTGACCTTGTCTCACATTGATTTGCTGTACCTGTTTTGTAAGTTTTTGACGAGGTTCGGTAATGTTGGTATAATTTTGCCGAACAATCAGTCAGTTTTTTACTGGATAATGTTTATGTACCGAAAAAAACAAGTGGTGATAAATTCAGTGAAAAATATTGCGGGTTTCAGCAAATTATTCGAAAAATTACTGAAAATCGTTAAAAAATGAAAACTTTACAGCAATTTTTTAAATAATTTGCTGACAGCTACGTAAAAATATTACTTTACTGTGGTAGTCGTCAAAAGAAATTACCGAACAACTTTTGGCTGGCTTAGTGTGCAGCAAATTCTATTCTGCACAAAAAGAAATTTTTGGGAATATGTGAACAAAAAGTAAACTTTGAATTCCAAAGCAAATTGAACGTTCCAGGTTCCTGATAAAACTCCGCTAGCGAATGACGGATCTCAATAGTAGCACGTCTGTAATAACATACGTACATGGAACTATTGAGAACCAGAGCTACAGGTCCAAAGCCCTGGTAAAGGAGGATGGTTGTGATGATCCGGGCCGAGATCACCACGTAAAGCAAGGTAGGGCATAACCCCAATTCCAAGGCGTGAAGCGACCCGTGCCGAGGGATGAGTGATCGAGGGGGTGAAAAAGATGCTCGATCGTTAACGGAGCCTGTGGGGTACCTGGGCAACCCCCACAGTAAGCGTCCCTTACCACGCTAATGCGGAGCTCTGGCGTGGCGGACATATATTTCTCGCGCTACTCGTGGGACTATACATGGAGATAAACAAAAATAAAAACAAACAGACGGAGGTGCCAAACCCCTTCGCTAGAGGTGGTTTGGCGAGGTCTCCCCCCCGTGGGGAGAGTAGTGGAGCGATGAGTGCTGCATCCGAAAGCACCAGTGACCCCCCAGCGGCAGTAGGCAATAACCCTACCAATGCATCGGAGGGGCCAATATCTGCGATGCGCAAAGTAGCGAAGCAACTCGATTCTATAATCGACTTCGCTAGCGGAAAGCAGAATATAGCCAAGGAGTTGAAGTTGAGCCTCCTGGAGCTCCGGAAAGCTGTTCGTGTCGCAAGACAGGAACAGCAGGCATATGTTGAGAGGGTGGAATGTCGGGAGAGGTCCGACAGAGAAACCCAGACAGTGGCCTCCAATAGGGAGGAAAGAGAGAAGGTCGATAGAGGTTCACAGACAGTGGCCTTTACCTTCTACGGAGCAGCCATGTCGATCGGAGCGGCGACCGAGTTCCCCTCGAAGGGAAAAGGAAAGGGCAATCGCAAGACGGCATTCGATGCCCTAGGAAGTCGCCAGGCGAGGGTGCCAAAACCGACACCACTCGGCGTGCAACCGTCAAGGTCAAACGCCGCCTGGGTGAGGTAAGCGAGGGCGAGAGTGACCTCGCTGTGGAGAGCGATGGTACCAGCAACCCGGCACGACCGGGGCAGGGGGGCCCAAACCCCTGGACGCTGGTCACCAAGAAAAAGCCGGCACCGAAACCGGAGGTACCGCGGCCTGCGAGGAAGGCCAAGGACAGAGGCGAAGCCGACAAAACCGACAAGGACAAATACGCCGATGTCCTTAAATCGATGAAGGCGGCCGAAAGTCTCTCGGCCCTTGGGCAGGATGTGCGTAGCGTAAGACGCACCAACACGGGAGAGATGCTCCTGGTGCTGAAGCGAGGCGCACAATCAAGTGCAGTATATAAGGCCTTGGTCCAAGAGGTCCTTGGTGAGGGCGCCCAAATCAGGTCGCTAGGTGCGGAAACAACTCTCCAGTGCAAGCACTTGGACGAGTTCACGACCGCAGAAGACGTCGTCGCAGCCGTCAAGGAGCACTGCGGCGTCACAATCGAGCGGGCCTCTGTGCGATTGAGAGACGGACCCTCTGGCACCCAAGTAGCCTACCTCAGGCTACTGAATGCGGATGCCAAAAAGGTAACCGAGAAAGGGAAGCTGAAGATCGGCTGGTCGGTATGCCCTATTAGCATACCCCAGCCGCCTTCAGTGGACAGGTGCTATCGGTGCCTAGAATCCGGCCATAAAGCATACGAATGCAAAGGCATAGATAGGAGCAAGCTATGTCGTCGCTGCGGCGAGGAGGGGCATAAAGAGCGGGGGTGCACTAAGGCATATAAGTGCCTTATCTGCACCGCTAAGAAGCAAGCCCATAAACATGCTATGGGCGGACCTTCGTGTCCCTTCGGCGAGTTAAATAAGAAGAAGCCGTGAGAGTCACACAGCTAAATCTTAACCATTGTGCAGCAGCCCAACAGCTGCTGTGGCAGTCGGTCTCGGAGTCGAGGACAGATGTCGCCCTCTTATCAGACCCGTACAGCATCCCTGCCGGCAACGGCAATTGGGTGTCGGACGGGTCTGGAATGGTGGCAATCTGTACAACGGGAAGGTTCCCGGTTCAAGAGGTAATACACCCCTCCGCCGAGGGTGTGGCGATTGCCAAGATCAATGGTGTGTTCTATTGCAGCTGCTACGCCCCACCAAGGTGGCCAATAGAACAGTTCTACCAGATGATCGACAGGCTCTCGTCGGACCTCGTGGGCCGGAAACCGGTAGTAATAGCGGGAGACTTCAACGCTGGGGCAGTGGAGTGGGGCAGCCGCTGTACAAATAGCAGGGGTCAAGCGCTAATGGAAGCGTTTGCGACTCGATACTGTGCTAGCTAATGATGGCTCCGCTAGTACATTCCGTAGAAACGGAGTGGAGGCGTAGATTGATTTGACCTTTGCCAGCCCGAGTCTGGCTCCAGGCATGGAATGGAGGGTAGACGAAGGCTACACCCATAGCGATCATTTAGCAATCCGCTTTAAGATCAACTATGGGGTGCAGCATCCGAGGGCGGGAGATCCCTGTCAGGTACGCGGGTGGAAGTCCAATCACTTCGACAGCGAAGCTTTCACCGCGGCCCTGGGACTGGAGGCCAACACCGACAGTCTAAGCGGGGATGCGCTGGTAGCTGTTCTATGACGCGCGTGCGACGCCACTATGCCGAGAAAAACACTGCCAAGAAACGGTAGATGCCCGGTATACTGGTGGAGTGCCGAGATTGCAGCTCTACGGTCAGCCTGTCTCAGAGCTAGACGTAGGATGCAAAGAGCTCGCACCGAGGATGCAAGAGAGAACCGCCGTGAAGTGTTTCGAGCTGCGAAATTGGCCCTTAACAAGGCTATTAAAAGCAGCAAGAGAGCGTGTTTCTACAACCTGTGTGAGAGTGCCAACGCGAATCCGTGGGGTGACGCCTACCGGATTGTGATGGCCAAGACCAAAGGGGGCTCCTCACCCCCAGAACGGTCTCCGGACCGGTTGGCAACGATTATCGAAGTACTCTTCCCGTCTCGAGCCACAAGCCCCTGGCCACCTGCACTACGAGACAGTGCGGGCACGGTCGAAATGGTGGCTCCAGTGACGAACGAAGAACTACTCGCAGTGGCTAAATCCCTAGCAATGAACAAAGCTCCAGGGCCGGATGGAGTTCCGAACAACGCTCTCAAGGCAGCGATCATAGCGAACCCGAACATGTTCAGGCTAGCTATGCAGAGATGCCTTGACGAGTGCCGTTTCCCCGATAGATGGAAAAGGCAGAAACTGGTGCTGTTGCCGAAGCCCGGGAAGCCGCCAGGCGACCCATCGGCGTACAGACCAATCTGTCTGATAGACACGACTGGCAAACTGCTTGAGAGGATCATCCTCAACAGGCTCACCCCGTACGCGGAAGGTACGGACGGTCTGTCAAGCAACCAGTTTGGCTTTCGGAAGGGTAAGTCCACAGTGGATGCTCTCAACTCAGTGATAAATACTGCCGAGATAGCGATCTAACGAAAAAGGCGAGGTATTCGATACTGTGCGTTAGTGACACTTGACGTGAAGAACGCATTCAACAGCGCAAGCTGGGATGCCATCGCGCTCTCGTTACACCGGCTTAGCCTACCGGTGGGTCTGTACCGGATCCTGGAAAGTTACTTCCAAAACCGCGTACTGCTATACGAGACCGATGCCGGTCAGAAAAGGGTTCCGATTACCGCCGGAGTCCCGCAGGGCTCGATCCTAGGCCCGGTGCTATGGAACCTCATGTATGACGGGGTTCTGACTCTGAAGTTCCCTCCTGGGGTCAAGATCGTCGGCTTTGCCGACGACGTAACCTTGGAGGTCTACGGGGAGTCAATTCCTGAGGTAGAACTAACCGCAGAACACGCGATTAGCACGGTGGAGGAATGGATGAGCGCGAGAGGCCTGGAGCTCGCTCATCATAAGACGGAGGTAGTTATCGTCAACAACCGCAAGTCGGCACAACATGCAGTTATCCATGTGGGAGAAGTCGCGATCACTTCACAGCGAAGTCTGAAGTCTCTCGGAGTCATTATAGACGACAAGCTGACCTTCGACAGCCATGTCGACTATACGTGCAAGAGAGCGTCGACTGCTGTTGCGGCACTATCGAGAATGATGTCCAACAGCTCAAAGGTGTGCGCCAGTAGACGTAGGTTACTAGCAGGCGTTGCCGTATCTATCCTCAGGTACGGCGGCCCGTCATGGTCAAGAGCACTGAGGGTAACCAGTTACCTACAGAAACTGGAGAGCACCTACCGCGTGATGTGCCTCAGAGTGATATCTGCCTACCGCACGGTATCACACGATGCATCCTGCGTGATAGCGATCATGATGCCAGTCGGGCTGGTCATTCGGGAAGATGAGGAGTGCTTTGAGCTACGTCGAAATAGGGGAGCCCGCGAGCGCACCAGGGTGACCTCGGTCGCCAGATGGCAGCGTGAGTGGGACAACTCCTCGAAAGGTAGGTGGACCCACCGGCTGATACCTAGCATATCGAGCTGGGTGGGAAGACCCCATGGGGAAGTTCACTTCCACCTGACACAATTCCTGTCAGGCCATGGCTGTTTCCGTCAGTACCCCCACAGGTTCGGACACGCGGAGGTCCCAGTCTGCCCGGACTGCCCAGGTGTAGATGAAACTGCCGAACACATACTGTTCGTATGTCATCGGTTCGACGTCGAAAGAAGAGCAATGCTTGACGTCTGTGGCTGGGACACAACCCCGGATACCCTTATTCAGCGGATGTGTCAAACGGTGGAGAAGTGGAACGCAGTCTCGGCTGCTACCATCCAGATTGCCAGTAGGCTACAGGTAATCTGGCGAACCGAGCAACAGACGGCGGGCACGGCTAACTAGTGATTGGTTAGTTGGAGCGAAAAAGGCCAAGCGCAAAATAAGAGAGTGAATGGTCTGTTCATGCCGAGGTAGGTTGGCGCAGCGAATGGCAACCGCGTAAGGGGTAAACCCAGCCACCCCGAAGCAAGACAGAAGAGTGAGTGTATAGGCGTATAAGTGGACTGCCTCATGCCAAGACGGGAGGGTCGTAGCGTAGTATGTTGGAACTAAGCTATCGATGCCTCATGGCGTGGCAGAGGAGTGAAAGGGTGAGCATCCAAGTCAGTCTCACACTGCATGTTAAGGGTGAGCATAAAAGTCAGCCTCACAGGTTGGTAGAGGCTAGCACAAAAGTCAGCCTAGCAAGGAATGAAAAAGGTGAGCACAAAAGTCAGCCTCGCATGGTATGTCAGAAGTGGGGCCTAAGAAAAATGTCCCACATGGGATGCCAGAGGGAGTGACAAAGGTACAATAGAGTGGCACGATTGAGAGTGAATCAGGTGATAGGGTGAGCACCCAAGTCAGCCTCACATGGATGGGTAGGGCGAGCACAAAAGTAAGCCTAGCAAGGAATGAGTAAGGTGAGCACACAAGTCAGCCTCGCATGGAACGTAAAAGGTGAGCACAAAAGTCAGCCTCATGTGGGAGTGTTTGAGAGTGAATCAAAGTGTGATTGAGAGAGCACCCAAGTAAGCCTCATACAGGATGTATGATCGCGTGAGTGAGAGTGAATGAGTACATTTAGTACAGCCATCCCCCCAGAAGTAATACCGAGAGGTAGTTCCTGGGAGGAATGATGGCGGAGCCCAATGGAGTTTAGTCGGTATTAATGGCTGGTCACCATTCGAGTCCGACACGCCCCCAGTGCACCCCGTGTGGTAGATTGGACCCTACCGTTAGCACGTGTACTGGGCTAGGACATAAAGGTCTTCTCCATTGTAAAAAAAAAAAAATGTTCCTGATAACTAATTAAGGTCCATCAATAAAGTTGGAATAATAATCTTAAAATGTCGCCGTCAAGTAGGGTTCGTCGCGGTTGCGGTAATTACCGCAACCGCGCGGTATTTACCGCACCCGCACCGCAAAATCTGCGGTGCGGTGAGACACTTTTTCCCGCAGATGCGGTGCGGGAAAGAGCTTTTCCCGCGCGGTTTTACCGCAACCGCACCGCAAAAATATAATTGATAAAGTGATAATTTTGATTATTCTAAATTGATAAACAGACTGCTATTACAAAAGAAAATCTAGCTGTGTCCGAAATATTTTGACGCTATTATTTTTACGACATATTTTGGACTAGTTATTTGACACTTCTAAGTAAAAATTCACAAACTAACCATTTCAAATACATAAAATGCAAGATCCAAATAGAGACAAAATTATTCGATCATTTAAAAACAATAAATTTGTACTCTTAAATCCAATTTAAAAGTGCATCACTTCTCCCGATTTCTGTTGGTAATCGTGGAATTGTGAATCGTTTTCGATATCAATTTTTCAATTGCGAATTTTGACTAATTTAAAGGAATTAGAGATGAACTAATTATGCTGGGACTTAAACACAACCCAAAGAATATAATTATCTTCGTCAAACCAAACGAATTTACAATAATTGGCAGTAAAGGATACAAATGTATGAAAGCGTCCAAAATAAGGAGGGGTCCAAATATTGACGATTATTCTACCATTCGTTCATCGGCATCGTATTTCTATCTTCTTTGATTGCTGTGTAAATTCAATGTGAATTTTTCTACAGTCAATTTTAATGGACTCTTTCTCAAAAAGTATGCTACATAACTTTTCAGTTAAGACTATTTTGAAGCTTTTTTGAAGCTTTTTTTTGCCAAATACCACATAGTTTGACTCCCGTTCACTGCAATTCAAGTTTTTGCCTTTGGCTTATTGGCAAAATATTAGAGGAAAATACATTAAATGCTAGAACTTTCGAACTAGCCTTAGGAAAATCACACTTCATACATTTTCAAAGGGAGCAATCTTAGTTGTTGGATGAGAATACATCTGTTTCTTGAAGAATGCGGAAGTTAGAGTTTTGAGATATATTGTCCGTAAAACCCCCTATTTTTAAAAATCATTTCTGTTGTATGCTACAAATCATACATTTTTTGCAGTTTTTCTAATGTTCAATAATTCTGTACCGGTTGAGACCGGACACCTGATTAGATATAATGTATAGAGCAATTTTTTCGTCAAATATGGCGCCGTTCTTATTGATGAAATACAATATGTTTTTATTTCACTGTATTGGAATATATGCGCTACTATATAGAAGTACTGGTATTTCGACTTTAAATTTTTGTTGGTGAAATTCCTTTAGAATGAAAGGTAGTTTTACTACGTAAATGCGAAAATCATACATTTTATTTTCATATGTCAAAAGCATTGAAAATATGAAAATTTAAAGAAAAAAATATGCAACTTCATTTCTTATTACATTTTTATTCCCCTTTTCAATTAACTGAAGGGTTGCTAAAATAAAAGTTTTCCTATTACTGCAGTAGAACGTTTTTGAATGTATAATGTTTGCCTTAAAATGAACGGAATTTTATTAATAGAAAATGAAAAAGTTGATTTTTCATAAACAATACATTCTGAGGAGTCTCTTAAAGTTAAATTTCGTGTGAATAAAAATAACATTTTATTATATACTGTTACACAAATGAACAATTTTCCAACACTATCTTTTAAAAATATAAAAATTTCACCGCATTTACCGCATTACCGCGCGGTGCGGTGCGGTAAATAAAGTGCGTTTGCGGTAAGCGGTGCGGTTTTATTATTTTTTTTGCGGTTGCGGTGCGGACAGTCCATTTACCGCCCACATCCGCACCGCGACGAACCCTACCGTCAAGTAGAGAATCATGAAAACGAAAGGACTAAAAGAATCATGAAAACGAAAGGACTACAATGCTCATTCGATGTGAGCTGCGAAAGGGGAATGAATGTTCGTGTATGTACGCAGCAGAAGCGAATTCGAGCAAGGTTCGAATCGTTAGAAAGGATTCTCTTCTGGTATCACCAAAAATAGTTATCTGCAAACCGTTCTTATTAGGATGAAAACATAATGGAGAAAGAATTGAATTAGAAAGTTCCATTTAATAACTTGGATTGAGTTTGCGCCTGTCAATTCTTCTGTACATGTACCAGTGATTCATATAAGCAAATGTTTATCAAATTAATCTACAAACCCGAAGGTTTTTGCAAGTCCTTGAAAATCAGTGAATGAGGCAATCTCATTCGACATGGAATTTCCAGTAAACATTCATTCAAAAAGTGCATTGGCTCAAATTATCCATGAATGTCATATGATATGCCCAAGTTTAGTCCTACGTCAACACCGCGGTTATGTCCCGGACATTACCCACTTCTAGTTTTTCGACATGTCGTTTACTTTCTGAGATATGGGCGATAAACATTTTGTATTTTTGTTCCTCGCTTACCAATTTTTACTGTGATGATGATGTTGATGATGATGGTCCCCCCTCATACCCCCACAAAGGTGTGAGCTGAACGATTTATCTAGAAGATAATTAATATTTTAAATCATGACAAGACCAGTTAACAAAAAAAAACGGACTGGTTCAATTTGCAGACATAGCCTTTCCTTCAAATGAGCGTAACCAGTTACATTTCGAATATTCCACCAACAACCAGGGTCCATCAAGAAAATTTCCATTCCGGGAAGATACTTGATAGAATCGGGAATTGAACCCAATAGCTTCTAATTCCGATATTTCTCTGTAAGACTCCTTCCGCCTGACCAAAACATCGGTACCACCACCTGCTAAGGTGAGAAGTGACGAGCCTAGTGGCAGTGCAGAGTCCGGTCGAGTTATATCATCCACATCAGGCCCCTTTATTGAAAGTTGCGTACCACTAACCCAAGGCAATCCAGGGATATTTTTTTCCGGGAATACCCTGGATTGATCAGGAATTGTACCCGATATCTTGTTTTATCAGAAGAAGTCACCAAACCCCACACTCAACGAACCAACTCCGTTATTGCCGCTATGGCAGCAATAACCGAGATTAACTCTATTGTCGAGCAAAGCCAGCAAAGCAACTCCATCATCAAATCAGACCCTGATCACAACAAAAGTCTAAAAGCTTCAATTCAACCCGATGAGCTCTTAGTACTGGTCACCATGTTCGATTTCAAGTTAGTCTCTATCTGCTTATCCCGCGCGTGGCTCAGACTTCTGTAGACATCGCATTATTTTTTAAAAACTATAATAAACAATTAACAAAAATCCATCATCATCATAGCGAATATAATAACTTAGTGTGACTAAATGCAAATAATAGAAGAGAAAAAAAAATACAATCTTCGTGGTATTACATAGTTATTCAAATAACTCCAAAATATAAAAATTTAAAAAATCTGTCTATAAAGAAGATTTTACGTGTGAAATACATAGTGTTTTGAACTCCGCTAATGTTGCCGCACGTTTAATATGTCTAGGCATCGAATTGAAAAAACTTATTCCTTTGTACAACAAGGATTTCTGTGATCTACTAAATAAAAAGTTAGGTGTTCTTGCATCAGACGCGTTTCTAGTGTTGTACCTATGCACATCACTTCCTCTTTCAATTCGATCACACAAATATCGAGGCAGCATTCCATTAATAATTTTAAAAATGAACACCATTGTTAAGTAATAAATTCTTTGCTTCACAGAGAGCCATTGTAATGCGCTTAGCATGAAACTAGAGGAAGTGTATCTGTTACATTTTAAAATTAATCGCATGATTCTATTTTGCAATCGCTGTAACCTCAATATTTGTGTTTGATTGGCAAGAAACAAAATGGATGGGCAGAAGTCAATATGTGGTGAAACAATAGATTTATATAATAAAATTTTACTACTAATTGTTAAATCATTTTTCAGACGACACAATATACCATACTTTTTAGCAATCTTTTTGATGACATTGTCGAAGTGAGACTTAAAGGTTAACTTATCATCAATGATTATTCCAAGATATTTTAATTCACTAACGCGATCAATAGTCTCACCATTAATTTCAACGTTAACGTCAGGCCTAGTATTAGCCGAAGAGATAATCATATATTTAGTTTTAGCAACATTTAACTTTAATTGTTTAAATTTTAACCAACGAGCAAGGGAATGCAAATCTTCGTTCAAATGCGCCACGGCTTCATCTATATCCTTAGCTGCAATGAACAGAACAGTATCGTCAGCAAACAAATTTAAGTCACAAAATCGTAAAACTCGCCTAATGTCATTTATATACATAATAAATAAAATAGGACCTAAGACACTACCTTACGGCACTCCAAGAGGATTGTCGAGAGGACTAGATACAAAATCGTTAAAACTAGTTTTCTGAGTTCTATCACATAAATAGTTTTCAAACCACTTATGTGCTATCCCTCCGATACCAAATCGCTCTAAAGTTTTCAAAAGTAAAGGTCTAATTAACTAATTAAAAATGAGACAGAATATTGCTTTACTGGTGTTTACGCATGTACGCGATCCAAGGAATTCGATATTGAAAAAAAATTGTTAATTACCTCAAGTATAAATGAACTATTTCTCAAAAATTAATATGTAAGTTGATTACAAAGACAAAATAATGTGTTCATAGTGAAATTTTTTCTAGAGTTCATGTATTTATCCCTTGGATTAGGCGTTGAGTTCAATCGTAAGGTAAATGTTGATAGTATATAAATACATAGATCATCAAGTAATTCACTTAGTAGTGAGCTAAAAGATTTCTCATATAGTTATACTCGTGGCATCACCGAAAACAACTATATTTTTGAATCCCAAAACTCTAGCGAAAATTTATCTATTTTGCAAGATTAAGGTTATTTATGCTGGTTATATCGCAAAGCTTTAAACTTTAGGATAGATATACATGCAATCAAACGGGTTTGAAAACTTTTCAATTGATTCTTTTGTTTTCAAGAAAATCATTCCCCGTTGAAAATAAAAATTCTGTATTCCCGGGATCCCGGGATTTTTATTTTCCGAATCCCGAGAAGCTGAAAACCGTCGGCAAATGGAAGCTCTAGCACCACTCTCGATGGGGGATGCAAGTACAATGTGTCTTCTAACTTCGTCGTCCATACCTGCTCTATACTGGTACACTTCAATTGATGTTTCAATGACAGTCACAATTAGTAGAGAGGGATTGGATAATTCAGCACACGTTTCGTTCGAGTTTTCCAAATTGTTCAAGTAAATTAGCGAGGATTACAATCAGAGTTTATGCATTGCATAGATAAATGATCTGACTACATTTTTGCCATCCTAATAGTTTGAACCATTTTTTTCAAAGTATTGGTTTGTATAGGACTTATTTATCCACATTTCCTGAACGAGAATTCCGAACGAAACGATATACAAGTTATAAGAATGACTGGAAAGAGACTGCATTATTATCAACTTAATGCACGCCTTTTATGCTATCGACAAAGCCTAGATACTTCACACTATTTACACAGAGAACAGACGTCCATCTTCTGCATTCAACTTGTGTAAAATCTCTAACGGTTTCGAAGGTAGTTGGGATATCCAAACCAGGTGCGCTACTGTCGCCATGTTTTTTTTGTGGCTGAGTTCGACAGAATTGACAGCGGTTATTCCTCTACCCAGTCAAACTGGTCCGGAACCGGTTCGGACTTCCAGCATGAATTCCAGCTCAAATGCATCCACCGATAGAGTCGGAATCGGTTGTTTTTTTGAGCAATATTCCATACTGAATCCATTCAGGATTTTGAACCGGTTCCAGAATGCAGTGATGGCATTTCACCCTAGTGATGCACTAGCGCGCAAGTGTGATGCCTACACAGAGGATACAATATCACACACCACAGAAAAAAAAACAAAACGCTCTTTCTTTCGGAGCTGTATAGACCGATTTCAAGTGTGCGCTGGCGTTGGGGTAGTTGGGTGCGAGATAACCATGCTCTCTTGCTCTTGAAATTCTCTGTGGCGCGCTCAGATAAATTCACCACGGCGCGCGCCCCAGTGTCGCTGCGGTGTATTCACTGGCGTGTGATCTGGTTTGTTTTCGTCTGGCAAGCGGCAGAGCGATTGATTTGATGTGCACTGGTGGCTTATTTCAAGCTTATATGATTTCCTACTGAAGATTTGATGCAAGTTGCTTGGTAAAGCTTACAAGCTTATAGAGTATTGTTACACTACCTGCAAAACTAAAAGTACTCGGTCTTTGGAGCAAGCTGGGAAAACTTTTTACGTATCATCGTATACAGAGTTTTATAATGATCAGAGGCATTATAAAAACTTAACTTAATCCTACAAGTTTAAAACGAAATTTTAGATTTCGTCCACATATTCAGTAAAATTAGGTATACGCTTGTGGCGATAATTAATTTACAGTTTACAGACAACATCACAATTGAGCGTACACCATTTGTTCATTTGTGTATTATTTTGCGTGGAAATCGTTTAAACAGCAGGTGAAAGTTTCAAGAGCATGGGAGGCGGGAAGGGGTTTCTGCGCGTTAATGAGCAAATGAATGGCTCAGTTTCGGGTTCAAGAAAACTAGTGTTCACGCCTATTTAAAATCTCATGTTTCATAAAAGGGTGTTATAAAATGGGTCAGCAGGAACAATGTTTATTATGATATACGTATTCTAGATTTTTGCGTCAGTTAATATTTTAAACCGTAATTATAATGCATGGACGCATTGCACGTAATATCAACAGCAAAACAAAGTATTAGTTAGGTAGTATCTGTAGGAATCTCTGTCAATCTCTATGAATTTTTCGTATTTTCAAGTAACAAGTAAGGTGTTTCCTCAAATTTAAACAAGCGATTTTTGTGTGATAAATTATTCCTCATTATAACTTTCTTGAATGAGGTGTTTTATCAAAAAGGACTAGGGACAATGAAAAGTTCCAATTGCAATCTTGGAAATTTGCTCAAAAAACAGTTGAAAACAAATTGCTTTGAATTTTTAGTTCCTTGCACGTATAGTTGAGCTAATGTATTTATAGTTGCATGTCCCATAGGAGCCGCATTTTTTTAAAAAGCTTTATTATCACAAAAACTATTTAGTACATAGAATTCTGCTCAGTATATAATCAGTTTCCACAACCAATCTTGCACCCTTATACTCTACTATTAACTAATATATAATAATATCAAGAAATGCTTGAAATGTTTTTCAAAAAGAAACTTTTTGCTCCATCGAACTTCGCGTATTTTATTGTGTAACTCGTTCAAATTTCCATTTCCGTAATTTCTCACACAGTATGCCATCGTTTCAACTGTCAACCACAATGCTGCTTTGTATTTAAAATTATACTCTGCTATACTTGTCGATAATATAGTTTCTGTATCATCGATAATAATTTTCAATTTTTTTCGTATTGTGTTATTCAACCATTCTAATAACCCCGACGAGGCAACGCATTCTTTTAAACGGTGTTTAATGGTATCTACAAATCACAGAATTCGCAGTAGGGCGAATCTAAACCTCTAATGCCATGCTTATACATTTTAGATTTGTGTGGAATAATATCTCTGAGTATCATGAAAAAAATCGATTTTCCTGGTGACGATAGAAAATTGCTATTGTTATTTTCCAATAATGTTTCCCACAGTCAATTTGGATTAGCGAATTGCTTTTTGGTGGTAATATTTTTGCCTTTCTCAATAGAAAGGTATTGCAATTGCTCTGAAAACCGACTTTTTAACGGAGGCCCGGAGGGCCGAGTGACATATACCATTCGATTCAGTTCGTCGAGTTCGGCAAATGTCTGTGTGTGTATGTATGTGTGTATGTATGTATGTGTGTGTATGTGCGTATGTGTGTGTGTATGTGACCAAAAATGTCACTCATTTTTCTCAGAGATGGCTGAACCGATTTTGACAAACTTAGTCTCAAATGAAAGGTGCAACGTTCCCATAGGCTGCTATTGAATTTCTAATGGATCCGACTTCCGGTTCCGGAATTACAGGGTGATGAGTACGAACACGCAGAAAATGTCGATTTTAATAAATTCTGCAATGAATGTATAAAGGTGAATTTTTTTCCAAAATATGACCACAACTGCTTCGATTTGTAGTATTAGTTCACTAACATCCATTCAAAGTCTATTTGGCCACATTGGCCACCATCATCGGTTCCGGAAGCCCCGGCGGAAGTATCTAAATTCAGAATAACAGTCACATCGGTTTCTCGGAGATGGCTAGATCGATTCGACTAAACTTGGCCCCAAATGAAAGGTATTGCGTCCCCGTAAATGGCTATTTAATTTCATCCCGATCCGACTTCCGGTTCCGGAGTTACAGGTTGTGGCGTGCGATCACATAGCAAATTGTGATTCAAACCGATACTCCGATGAAAGCAAAAAAGGTAAAAACTTCGCTAAAATGTCTCTCAAACAACTTAAATTTGCTGTTCTAGGTCACCGACGGCCAACCAAACTTTCGTTGACTACATTGACCACCATAGATGGTTCCGGAAGTGCCCGGGAAAAGCGGCCAACTTTCAAAATTTACGAACTCACATCAGTTTCCCGGAAATGAAATGGTTTGGCCGATTTTCACAAACTTAGTCCCAAATGATAGCTATAATATCCCCACAGATGTTTATAAAATTTCGTACGGATCGCTTATATGGGTCCGGAAATATAGACTAAATCGTCCGGTCACATATGAAATTCCCATATAAGCCGGAACTCAAATTTTTTTTTCAAAGGGGGGACCCCATGAAATTTCAGAAATCGAATTCGTATTTTTGATGCCAAACATCTTTAAAATGAATGAAACGTCGAGATTTTATGTTATCTCGAAATTTTTTTTTTTTTCTAAAAATCGACTTTTTGGGACTTTGCCGATTTCGCACCTTTTTTCAGTTCAATATTACCGTTGCTGTTTTTTCTTCTTCAAAATTTTAGAACTCGAATAATGATTTATTTTCCTGTATATAGTTGTCATGTGATGTACAATAATAAAATGTAATATATGCATTTAAAAGCTTTTAATGAATATAAACAACGCACACATTCTCGTGATTCATGGTTGAGAAAGCCACAATTGCACCGCTAGGTGGATTAAAATAGGTTTTTATCAAGTAAATGATCGTATATTTGTTTGCTTGTTTCTAATTTATCATTAATCTTACATTCTTCTACTATCTTTAACCATTCACGCGCATTTCTGGTAATATTTGTATTACTCTGTAATCTGTTGTGCCAACATGAATAAGTCTATATCTACTGTGGAATTCATTCGCGAAAAAACAATATTTTTGATAAAAAGCGATTTACATTTGTTTTCAATATCAACCAGAGCTAGGCCACCTTTTGGCACTGGGAGGTATAATTCTTGACGGTCAACTTTATAGAAACATCCCTTCCATAAACAATTTCCGCAAATATTCCTTAGTGAAGCCCTGTGTTTATTTTCTGGTGGAATGATTTGAACTATGTACCATAATTTTGAAAGGATGAATGTATTCAAGATCCATACCTTTTGAAATGGATTCAGTTTTCTGTATTGCTGGAAATTTAAATTTGTTTGGATAATCTGAATAATTTCGGTATAATTTTGTTCGACTATTTTTCATAATTTTGTTGAAATTTAACACCTAGTATTTCAATTTCGTCACTTTTCTTAATCAATTGTGGTCCAATTGCACAATTGTTTAATCTAAGAAAATAAGACTCTTTCAAGTTTAGTTTGATTTTTGAGTATAAACTGTAATAATTAATCAGTTGTAGTGTAACATTAAATTCATGATTATTTCTAAGGAAAACATTGATATCATCCGGGTATGCTATAATTTTTATGAATCGCTGATCTATAATTACACCACTGATATCTTGATCAATAAGTCTTAAGAGTGGTTCGATGTACAGTGTAAATAGGGCCATGCTCAACGGACAACCTTGGCGCACTGAGCAAGAAATTGCAAACGGAGATGTTAAAAAGCCGTTGTATAGAATTCTTAATGTGCATTTTTGTCTAGTTTATAAATACAGCTGATGAATAACTGCGGGAATCGAAATTTATTTAAAATCGTCACAAAAAATCATGATGCACCCTGTCGAATGCCTTTTCCAGATCCAAACTAAGTACTGCTCCTTTGAACTTTCGGTTTTTGTTTGCTGTGATAATAACATATCGCAGTAGTCGCAAATTATTGATGCACGAACTGTCTGAAATACAAGCAGATTGTCGAAATCCAACTATTTTAGATAAAATCGGTTGAAGACGATTCCATAAAATTTTTATGAAGATTTTTTAATCGGTATGTAACATACTGATTGGTCGTTTGTTCAATAAATCAAACCTGTCCCTCTTCTTAGGTATTAACGTGATAATGCCAGAAGTGAACAATGCTGGTGGGTACTCCCCACTTATCAAATATCCATTAAATAAATTTAGCAATTCATTCTTGATTAAATCGAAGAATTTAAGATAGAATTCATAACTTATACCATCGGGCCCTGGAGAACTTTTTTTTGATGCTGATTTTATAGCAAGTTCTAGTTCATTCATCTCTATGGGTTTTATCAATGCATTTGCGTCTATTTCGTTTATTTTTTTGTTTATTACCTTCAGTAGTACTATGCCCCGTAACTTTTGATCCAGAACCAAAAACCAAAGCTTTTTAAACTTTTTGGATCGACAGCAAGCGACGCACGTAAGATTTTTTCTATGTCTTGATTTTTCGCGAAATGGCACACTTTTTAGTCGAAAAACGCTGAAAATGTGTTAAAATTGCTTATTAAAAATTATGCAATGAAAAAATTAAATCCCGCGTACGTCGCTGGCGAAAGTAATCTTGAACATACTGCAAAGATTTTGGGCTGATCATAAATCATTTGTTCGAGATATACATAAGAGACGTGGTGGAAAATTTTAATATTATTTTATTGTTTTCTCGATTCATTTTTTGGAATATCAATTTCAAAATCCTAAAGCACATTTTAAACCAATAAATACAAATTCAATGTTTTGAAAAATCTACAGTACTGTAACCCCTTAAGAGCACTGTACCGGACAAATAGAAGCGCTTCTAAAAAAAATGTGTTAAAAATTGCTTATTAAAAATTATGCAATGAAAAAATTAAATCCCACGTACGTCGCTGGCGAAAGTAATCTTGAACATACTGCAAAGATTTTGGGCTGATCATAAATCATTTGTTCGAGATATACATAAGAGACGTGGTGGAAAATTTTAATATTATTTTATTGTTTTCTCGATTCATTTTTTGGAATATCAATTTCAAAATCCTAAAGCACATTTTAAACCTATAAATACAAATTCAATGTTTTGAAAAATCTACAGTACTGTAACCCCTTAAGAGCACTGTACCGGACAAATAGAAGCGCTTCTAAAAAAATGTGTTAAAAATTGCTTATTAAAAATTATGCAATGAAAAAATTAAATCCCACGTACGTCGCTGGCGAAAGTAATCTTGAACATACTGCAAAGATTTTGGGCTGATCATAAATCATTTGTTCGAGATATACATAAGAGACGTGGTGGAAAATTTCAATATTATTTGATTGTTTTCTCGATTCATTTTTTGGAATATCAATTTCAAAATCCTAAAGCACATTTTAAACCAATAAATACAAATTCAATGTTTTGAAAAATCTACAGTACTGTAACTCCTTAAGAGCACTGTACCTGACAAATAGAAGCGCTTCTAAACTGGCGCGTCATTATTTTTAATAACAATGTGAATCCTCGTGAAATTTATCTGGTTTTATATGGACGTAATAAACGTATGTTTTAGAAACAATTATTTTATTGTGGTCGGAATTTAATTTACTCCGTACATATACATGATTCTTTAGTTAAACTTGAGCTTGTAAGTAGTGGGCTTAAAATGATCTGCACTTTTCTTCAAGATTATAAAACTAGCATGAGCACTAATCATATGTTTTACCTGCGATTACAGATACAGCAGACCCAAGAAATAATCATCTAGCTGTATTTTTAGAAATAAGCCAGTTTAACATGTGTAGATAACAAGTACTTTTTGGACCCACTGTAAGTAAACCATAAATAAAAGTAGGTTCAATCCTCGACCAAGCAAGATTCTTAGTTTCAATGGGATTGTCGCACTAACCCTTCAATTATCACGTATGATAATAATCGAAAACGCGTGTAATACCAAGACATTACTTGTAATGGATCACTTTACTTGTTGGCGTCGCCAAATTCGCAATCAAAATAAGTAAAATACTTCAAGTTTCCCAGGGTAGTGTAACAACACTCTACAAACTCGTAAGCTTTACCAAGCAACTTGCATCAAATCTTCAGTAGAAAATCATATAAACTTGAAATAAGCCACCAGTGCAAATCAAATCAATCGCTCTGCCGTTTGCCAGACGAAAACAAACCAGATCACACGCCAGTGAATACACCGCAGCGACACTGGGGCGCGCGCGGTGGTGAAATTATCTGAGCGCGCCACAGAGAATTCCAAGAGCTCTTCTCCACACTCTAGATCGTTCCAGAGAAGCGCTCTCGTTTCGCTTGGCAGAGTGTGGGGAGCAATTTCAATTTCTCTTTACCAGGGATGCCGAAGGTACTGGTAAACTACATTTTTTTCGGTATATTTACATTTGCACAAGCCGTACAGCCCGCTACAGCGACAAATCACTACAGCTCTTGCCAGAACGGTAGTCAAACCGAGTACATTTTCCCGTAGAGAAGTAGAATACATTTTTGTTTTGCTGCTGTACTCCGACTGCTCGGTGGGAGTGTGACGTAGTACTGTTTGTTCTCTCGCTTTGTACATTTTTCTCTGCGTAGTCAAAGGGAGAGGCCCGCACATGAAAGCGATGATGGCGGTCGTGGCGTAAACGAACCGCATTTATTACCGTCGTTCATTATTGAAAATATTGAATAGATTAAAAATATTAAAAAGTGTAAAATAAGGAAAGAGAAGCTGTACGGCTCGCGTCTGGTGGCTGTACTGGGTGCAGTATTTCTTTGTCATGTTACTGCTTTGCTTACAGACTGCCGTACAGCGCTGGGCGTTCTGCAGTAGCGAACAGCAGCAGCGTCAAAAGAGAAATGAGAATGTAGGCAGAAAAATTACAGCCGCAGAAAAGGTAGGCATTTTGCATCCTTGCTCTTTACTGCTCAGAGGATAGGGACATCACTGGTGGCATGCATATTTTAGATCCAGCGATGGGTAAAATATTAGCTAGAGTAAAAAACCTATTTCCCTTTACATTTAAATTCTATCGATTGAGAAAATTTTATTTCGTTACACGCCATCTTCTGAAGAAAGCTTCATAGACACTAATGGTGGACTGACGCTTTATCCAATTGAGCTATCGCCGTAATATTGTAAGACAATGATTTTTGTCGATCTTAAACTACAGATTTTTGGAGTATAGTAAACAAATATACTAATATCAAAGACCACCAGAGCAATATTAAACTCTCTCACAAAAGTACAATGTAGTATACAAATCTCCAATATAGGATACACGGAAGGTATTGGAAATGGTAACTAAAATGGGCATGGTAGTATAACAGTTGAATTATAATGGTGGAATATATCAGTAGTATTCCCAATATGGTGAGCATTATATGAATAGTTTGGAAATGGTTCCGAGGATTTCTGGAATGGTATTTATTTATACGGGTAACCTAGATATATCTTATTAATTAGGATTAGTAATTATACCTAGATAATTAGTATTGGCGTAGTACCTGTAGATAGAATTCACCAACTAATTGGTGGAAATATAAATTATTTTCAGGTGAAAGCTATTCAAAATTAATTATAGGGCTAATTAGTGTATACTTGTACACTTTCCTAATACCCACATTCCGGAGTCAGGATCTTTTGGCATTAACAGATTCCTGCGTTGCAGAAGACAAAGAGTTAAGTAGCCGGGAAACTCTAAGCTTGTTCATTGACCCTACTCCACGCTTTTCTAAACTTTCTTACTTCAAATCCTTGCTCTTCCTTGAGTACTATGGCTCTTAATATCTGAAAAATACTCCACCTTCCAGTCCCTTGCTAATTACATGTCGTTAGAATATAAAAAAGGAAAAGATTGACTCACTATAAGTCGTTAATAAAAAAGGAAATAAAAAATTTATATTTGTTTTTTTTTGTTGGAGACGGACCACTGCGACCAATATTTAGATCTATTGTGGTATGCCCCTTCCTTAATCTAAGTGTACTATCAACTATGACATATCACTATTGATGAATGATTGTCTTTATTGAAATACACACTCTTCCCAACTAGGCACTACACTTCGGATGAAGTTTATTACCTGTTTGGGATTTGCAGGCCAAATATCAAAAGGCTCCAGTGTTCCTTTACCGAGGACTCTAAGTCTGCGTTGCATCAGTGCACTGCATTCGCAGAGCAAATGCTGTGATGTTTCACTTTCTGATCCGCAGATGCGGCATGTATCGTTTGTAAGTTTACCAATCTTCATAAAATGATATTTACTCGAACAGTGTCCTGTAAGTAGTCCTATCATGATGCATAGTTCTTTTTTATTTAATCTAAGCAACTCCAGCCTTTTTTTATCGTTAGGTGAAATAAATTTCTTTGATTGTCGCAGTCCAGTTATGGTACTCCAATTGTTGTTTATAGCTGTGATCTCCCACTTTTTCAGCTCCATTTTGAGGGCACACGATGAGACTCCACAGAATGGTTCTGGTCCGATAAAATTAGTGGAAGACCCTCTTCTTGCTAAATCATCCGCTTTTTCATTCCCTGCAACTCCACAATGTCCTGGAACCCAGTACAAATTGACCTGATTTTTCTCCGCCAATTGTCGGAGTGCAAGGATGCACTCTCATACTAGTTTTGAGCGACATGTTGGAGCCCTTAGGGCATTTAGTGCTGCTTGACTGTATGAGAAAATGCAGATATTTGCATACCGATATCTTCTCTTCAGGCATACATAGGTACATTCTAGAATGGCATATATTTCTGCTTGAAAAACTGTCGGCCAGTATCCCATGGGAATACTAGTGTTTATTCCTGGTCCTGTAACACCGGATCCCGTCAAATGGTTCATTTTAGACCCATCTGTGTAGAAAATTACTGAGCCTGGACGGAGAATAGGGCCACCTTGTTCGCAGGTTGACCGTTCAGACTCATTAATTTTGTAGGGAGTTCCAAAGTTCGGCATTACCTGTAGCCAATCTTCGTTTGTAATGACAAGGTTATTTATAGGGAAATCTTTCAAAACCGCAAGGTTTCCTGTTAAGTCTCCAGAAAATATTTGTTTATGACGAGTTATTTTCAATGCGCTTTTTACTGCTTCTAAGTTTATCGTCTGATGAAGCGGAAGGAGGTGCAGCATTGCATCTAGTGCCTTCGATGGAGTACTTCGCATGGCATCGGTTATCGCTCCACAAGCAAGCCTTTGAAGTTTACCTAGCTTTTTTGAGTTGATGTCTCTTTTGTTTTAGGCCACCAAACTAGCGAGGCATATGTTATTCTTGGTTTGACAATTGTGGAGTATAACCAGTAAACCATACTAGGTCTGAGACCCCATTTTTTACCGAATGTTCTACTGCACACCCAAAGAGCACTAGTTGCCTTGCTTATAACCTGCTCAATGTGTGCATTCCAGTTTAGTTTTTTATCTAGTATCAATCCCAGATACTTTGCCTCAGAGGACAATTCAATTACTGTTCCGTTGAGCAAAAGTATATTTGTTTAGATTCCTTTATATAATTTTAAAAGTTTGGAATGAAAAATACTTGCCTCATAGAATATATTCCGTAAATAATAAATTTGTGTTAAATGATGTAATTTTTTTATCAACCTTTGTTTGGACATATCTACACGAGTAATTTTTTTGAAGCGCTCATATCACTGAGAACTGATATACAAGTAAAGTTATAAATGTGTTTCAATGAAACTGTCGTTTCGAAATGCTACCAGCAAGTAGAAACTTGCCACTAGCCGGCATTACGATCGGCCAACGAACGCTATACACTAGGGTGGGACATTGTTATATGAAAAAAAAATGTTTTAATCCACCTGTGCCTTTCTCATCTCTCCAAACTATGATTTAATTGCTGGTTCGTACGATATAACATTCGGTATCGGTTTGAATCGGAGTTTTCTATGTGATCGCACTCCACAGCCCGTAACTCCGGAGCCGGAAGTCGGATGGAGATGGAATTTAATATCAGTTTCCAGGAACGCATTTGAGACTAAGTTGATCAAATCGGTCTAGCCATTTTCGAGAAACCAATATAACCGTTATTCTGAATTTGGATGCTTCCGGATCCGTTGATGGTGGCCAGTGTGGCCAAAGAGACTTTGAATGACTGTTGGTAACCTGGATCTACAAATTCAACAGTTGTGTTTACATTTTGGAAAAAAAATTCACCTTTTTACATTCATCGCAGAATTCGTTAGAAGCGGAATTTGCTGCGTGATCGTACGTATCACCCTGTAATTCAGGAACCAGAACTCGGATCCACACAAAATTCAACAGCAGCTGATGGACCTTTCATTTAAAATCAAGTTTGTCAAAATCGGTTCAGAAAATTCCGAGAAACCGATGTGGACAAATCAACAAATTTTGTTTTGTAACCATACTCTTCAACTCGTAATCCGAAACAAGATGTCGGTTGAAAATGAAATTCAATAGCAACCTATGGGAAAATTATACCTTTCATTTGAAAGTTTGTAAAAATCGGTTCATCCATCTCCGAGAAACCGATGAGGACATTTTGTTAACAAATCCGCACATGCATACATGCATACATACATACATACATAACTCCGCTAGCGAATGACGGATCTCAATAGTAGCATGTCTGTAATAATATACGTACATGAAACTATTGAGAACCAGAGCTACAGGTCCAAAGCCCTGGCAAAGGAGGATGGTTGTGATGATCTGGGCCGCGGTCACCACGTAAAGCAAGATAGGTCATAATCCCATTTCCAATGCGTGAAGCGACCCGTGCCGAGGGATGAGTGATCGAGGGGGTCAAAAAGATGCTCGATCGTTAACGGAGCCTGTGGGGTACCTGGGCAACCCCCACAGTAAGCGTCCCTTACCACGCTAATGCGGAGCTCTGGCGTGGCGGACATTTATTCTCGCGCTACTCGTGGGAACTGATATGGAGAACAAAAACAAAAACTATAATAAACAAACGGAGGTGCCAAACCCCTTTGTTAGAGGTGGTTTGGCGAGGTCTCCCCCAATGGGGAGAGTAGTGGAGCGACGATTGCTGCATCTGATAGCACCAGCGACCCCCCAGTAGTGGTAGGAAATAGCCCTACCAACGTACTGGACGGGCCACTATCCGCGATGCGCAAAGTGGTGGAGCAGCTCGATTCAATAATCGAGTTCACTAGCGCAAAGCAAAACATAAGCAAGGAGTTAAAGCAGAGTCTCCTGGAGCTCCGGAAAACTGTTCGTGTCGCAAGACAGAAACAGCAGGCTTATGCCAAGAGGGTGGAATGTCGGGAGAAGTCCGACAGAGAAACCCAGACAGTGGCCTCCAAGAGGGAGGGAAGAGAGAAGGTCGATACAGGCACTCAGACAGTGGCCTTCACCTTCTATGGAGCAGCCACGTCGCTCGAAGCAGCGGCCGAGTTCCCCTCGAAGGGAAAAGGCAAGGGCAAGGGCAATCGTAAGACGGCGTCAAACGCGAAGCGCCCTAGGAAGTCGCCAGACGAGGGTGCAAAAACCGACACCACACGGCGTGCAACCGTTAAGGCTAAACGCCGTCTGGTCGAGGTAAGCGAGTGCGAGAGTGACCTCGCTGAGCAGAGCGTTGGTACCAGCAACCCGGCGCGACCGGGGCAGGGGGCGTTAACCCCTGGACGCTGGTCACCAGGAGGAAGCCGGCACCGACACCGGAGGTACCGCGGCCCGCGAAGACGGCCAAGGACAGAGGCGAGGCCTTGTGGTTAAAAACCGACAAGGACAAATACGCCGACGTCCTAAAGTCGATGAAGGCGGCCGAAAGCCTTTCGTCCCTTGGGCAAGATGTGCGTAGCGTGAGACGCACCAACACAGGAGAAATGCTTCAGGTGCTGAAGCGAGGCGCACAATCTAGTGTGGTATACAAGGCCTTGGCCCAAGAGGTCCTTGGTGAAGGCGCCCAAGTCAGGTCGCTAGGGGCGGAAATGACTCTCCAGTGCAAGCATCTGGACGAGTTCACGACCGCAGAAGATGTCGTCGCAGCCGTTAAGGAACAATGCGACGTCACAATCGAGCGGGCCTCTGTGCGATTTAGAGATGGACCCTCTGGCACCCAAGTAGCCTACCTCAGGCTACTGAAGGCGGATGCCACAAAGGTAACCGAGAAAGAGAAGCTGAAGATCGGCTGGTCGGTATGCCCTATTAGCATACCCCAGCCGCCTTCAGTGGATAGGTGCTATCGGTGCCTTGAGTCCGGCCACAAAGCCTACGAGTGCAAGAACATAGACAGGAGCAAACTATGTCGTCGCTGCGGCGAGGAGGGGCGTAAGGAGCGATGTTGCACTAAGGCGTACAAGTGCCTTATCTGCACCGCTAAGAAGCAAGCCCAAAAACATGCTATGGGCGGACCTTCGTGTCCCTTCGGTGAGTCAAGTAAGAAGAAGCCGTGAACGTCACACAGCTAAATCTTAACCATTGTGCAGCAGCCCAACAGCTGCTGTGGCAGTCGGTCTCGGAGTCGAGGACAGACGTCGCCCTCTTATCAGACCCGTACCGCATCCCTGCCGGCAACGGCAATTGGGTGTCGGACGGGTCTGGAATGGTGGAAATCTGTACAACGGGACGGTTCCCGGTTCAAGAGGTAATACACTCCTCCACCGAGGGTGTGGCGATTGCCAAGATCAATGGTGTGTTCTATTGCAGCTGCTACGCCCCACCAAGGTGACCAATAGAACAGTTCAACCAGATGATCGACAGGCTCTCGTCGGACCTAGTGGGCTGGAAACCGGTAGTAATAGCGGGAGACTTTAACGCTGGGGCAGTGGAGTGGGGCAGCCACTGTACAAATAGCAGGGGTCAAGCGCTAATGGAGGCGCTTGCGAAACTCGATACTGTGCTAGCTAATAATGGCTCCGCTAGTACATTCCGTAGAAACGGAGTGGAGGCGTGGATTGACGTAACATTTGCCAGCCCGAGTCTGGTTCCAGGCATGGAATGGAGGGTAAACGAAGGCTACACCCATAGCGATCATTTAGCAATCCGCTTTAAGATCAACTATGGTGTGCAGCATCCGAGGGCGGGAGATCCCTGTCAGGTACGCGGGTGGAAGTCCAATCACTTCGACAACGAAGCTTACACCGCGGCCCTGGGACTGGAGGCCAACACCGACAGTCTAAGTGGGGATGCGCTGCTAGCTGTTCTATCACGCGCGTGTGACGCCACTATGCCAAGAAAAACACTGCCAAGAAACGGAAGATGCCCGGTATACTGGTGGAGTGCAGAGATTGCAGCTCTACGGTCAGCCTGCCTTAGAGCTAGACGTAGGATGCAAAGAGCTCGCACCGAGGATGCAAGAGAGAACCGCCGTGAAGTGTTTCGAGTTGCGAAATTGGCCATTAACAAGGCCATTAAAAGCAGCAAGAGAGCGTGTTTCGACAACCTGTGTGAGAGTGCCAATGCGAATCCGTGGGGTGACGCCTACAGGATTGTGATGGCCAAGACCAAAGGGGGCTCCTCACCCCCAGAACGGTCTCCGGATCGGTTGGCAACGATTATCGAAGTACTCTTCCCGTCTCGAGCCACAAGCCCCTGGCCACCTGCACTACGAGACAGTGCGGGCACGGCCGAAATGGTGGCTCCAGTGACGAATGATTAACTACTTGCAGTGGCTAAATCCCTAGCAATGAACAAAGCTCCAGGGCCGGATGGAGTTCCAAACAACGCTCTCAAGGCAGCGATCATAGCGAACCCGAACATGTTCAGGCTAGCTATGCAGAGATGCCTTGACGAGTGCCGTTTCCCCGATAGATGGAAAAGGCAGAAATTGGTGCTGTTGCCCAAGCCCGGGAAGCCGCCAGGCGACCCATCGGCGTACAGACCAATCTGTCTGATCGACACGACTGGCAAACTGCTTGAGAGGATCATCCTCAACAGGCTAACCCCGCACGCGGAAGGTACGGACGGTATGTCAAGCAACCAGTTTGGCTTTCGGAAGGGTAAGTCCACAGTGGACGCTCTCAACTCAGTGATAAATACTGCCGAGATAGCGATCCAACGGAAAAGGCGAGGTATTCGATACTGTGCGTTAGTGACACTTGACGTGAAGAACGCATTCAACAGCGCCAGCTGGGATGCCATCGCGCTCTCGTTACACCGGCTTAGTCTACCGGTGAGTCTGTACCGGATCCTGGAAAGTTACTTCCAAAACCGCGTACTGCTATACGAGACCGATGCCGGTCAGAAAAGGGTTCCGATTACCGCCGGAGTCCCGCAGGGCTCGATCCTAGGCCCGGTGCTATGGAACCTCATGTATGACGGGGTTCTGAGACTGAAGTTCCCTCCTGGGGTCAAGATCGTCGGCTTTGCCGACGACGTAACCTTGGAGGTCTACGGGGAGTCAATAGACCTTTCTCGTCAAAAAATTTTATATGATAAGATGCTTCCTTTTTTATCCCCAATTCGAAACTGCCTACTGCCGCGATGATTTGGTACCTCTCACTATTGAAAAAATCAAAAATAGTGCAAGCTGCTCTTTTAACCCCATATTCTGAATACCTATCTTGCCTTGTTTCCCCGTATTTTCACACCATTTGGATGAATTTTCTGTGGGGAATACTAAAAGGATGCCAGATCTGCATATATATTAGTAAATCTGCAGATTTTGCATTTTTACTGCAGATCTTTTGCAGATTACAAATATTTAGCAGAAAAAGCCTATGCCAGCCAATTTATACACCAGCCTTCAACATTTTTGATCATTTAAATTATATACATACTACATTTCTACGTCGCATTTATTGAAGATTTTTGTAGCAATCTGCAGACTTTTATATTTTTACTGCAGGCTATTGTTTAAATAGACCTGGCATCACTGATGCTGAAATGATTCATTCATATACCTGTCAAAAATATAGAGCATTGTATAAAAATGTATAACCTCACTTTTCTGACAGTTTCGGTGTGCTTGTTTACCTAAGACTTGTTTACACGGACTTTTAAAATTTACATTATTTGAATACTTTCGATGCTCTTTGAAAGAATATCAACTCAAGAGGGATGAGGATTGGAACAATGGTAACCTGGTTCATACATTGACCAATCGGCGCTGGATGTAAAACCCGGTGGCATATGCTGAATCGCAAGATCAAGCATTGGGCTATAAAACGATTGCTTTCTGGATGATGGATTCTTATCACATTTGTACACATTTGTTTGTTTGCTCGTGGGTTAATTCCTAACAAGATGATCCGATTGATTATTCATTTTTAGGTGGTGAAGTTTACCTGAACTTTATAGGTAACGAAATCGGTCGATGATAAGTTGTTGAAATGATTTTGATCGTTCAATGCCCATATCGAAGAACGTTTCCATTGGTCAGAATGCCTACCAGCGTATGATAGCTGCAAACATGAGGATAACAAGGTTATCGCTTTCGAATAGAACAATTATTTATTATTCGTGTTCAAGTTCCATTACAGCAAAAGTTTCGTCGATTATCGCATTGTCGTTGATTTAGCCGGCAAATGCAAATTAGCGTTCGGCACTGACGATAAGGAGTAAGAAGGATTTGATTGGAGTGATAATAATGCAGAGCATTAAACATTCTGATAGAATATCAGGTAGGAGAAATTATATATAAATTTATATTATATCCCGAGTTGCCATCAATTTGGCACCGCAATAAAGCTATCTGCTGTCTTGTTCAAATTGGCACGAAATAACTAGGCAGCGAATGATAAATTTCATAGTCAATTTATTTACTTTTTCGGAAGGATAAGTAATTAGTATGTTGTGAATATATGTGTCGCCGGTGCCATGTGGTATGGTGGTACCGGACGAAACCGTTGGTCAGCAGACCGTCCTTGTCGTACTCGTCATAGATGCGACGTTTTTTCTCATCTGATAGCAATTGACATGCTTCGGAGATCTGTCTTAACGCTCTCTATTTAGCGCAGGATACGCGACACCACTGCTAGCTTTCGAAAGAAAATTCCTAGCTGCTGCTACCCTATCAGTCTCTCGCTCTCGGCTGAGGACTACAATTTCGGTCGATTAAATTATGCTATGAAAATTGTACTTCCTGGAATTTCATCTAACGAGGTCAATTCATTGTGAGGAATTTCGCTGCGTTCCAATATTGCTTGCCTCTGTAGGTGATGTGTGTGGATTCACTTCGGCAGCCAGCTCTTATGTTTTGGATAATTTTGCTATCTTATTCTGCTGAATAAATCATCTGCCTAAAGCCTCTACGTTATACTACGGTCACTTTAAAAACGCTCTGCTATTTAATCTTGTAGCTTTGGCAAGTCAGTCCTGGCACTCTTCTCGATTATTCCTGGCAATATACCGCTGACGTCGCACATATGACGGTGATCAAACTTGGCGAGAGTGGCAGTGGTTTCGTCGGAATTGTTCACTCGACAAGCAGTAAGTGCAAGGACTCTGCTACTTATGCCTGAGCTTCTCATTAAAACCTTCGTCCTGCCGGAGTGTTAGCTTCGTCCGATACCGGAGCGTATTGCTGAACCGATTGCAGCAACACCACCAGCCGTAGCTGACCTTTTAGCCTTTAATCCAAGTCCCTGCCATTGGCATAGCGACAGACGAGTGCGGCGCAGGCTGGACCATCGGTTGACTTGGTGCCGGACGGGGCGAAACAGCTGCAACAGGAGCGGACCTAGTATGGGGTGTAAAGGTCATCAATTGCCATAGATCACCAAAATGCTCGGCGACTAACATTGTGAACAAAACAAACCAAATGAAATTGATCGCAACCAAAGAGAATAGGGAAAGAGACGAAGAGTGAAAATCAGTCAAAACGGCAACACTCCCTTTATGATGATTTCAACACTAGAATTCTGGCAACCGCTTCCACAGGCAGCACTTTAAATGACTCCTATTATATTTTGAAAACAAACCGTATGTCGATCGTTGGATTTGTTTATCAAACGATGCGCATTTCGAAACAAAGAGATGAAATAATTCTAAAACTTGTTTTTACTCATACATATACTCTAGAATGCACCTCACAATCACGATTGAACCAAATTCTGACGAAAATTGAAATTTCTTTTTTAATAGATGTTCAATACTTATCTCCTCCAACTCAGGCATGAGTAATGTTTATTTACATTGCACGATTGGTCTGCTCAATAAGGTATTTTTGGCTTCACACTATTCGTCTCTTTCCCTATTCTCTTTGATCGCAACAACGGTAAAATAATCTAAATTCTACCCAAACATTTGAAACATTTGAAAAGGGTCTAACAGCCAAACGTAAACCTTGAGAAAAAGGCAAAAGAAGTTTTGGTCGAATTCATTATAATTCTATTTAAAAATTTAATACTGTCTTATTTAGTTTGATTGCGCATATTGTTTACATCAGACACTCCCCTTAATTCATTGAGTACGTATTTCACTGCCTTTATAATCCTTTTGGAATCAGTTACATTATCCTTTATAATCATTTTATAATAAGCGTATTGCTAGTTAGGACTTTTATATCAACCGGGCCCTTTTATAATTTGTTATAAAATCATTATCAAAATTCTTCATAATCCATTGTTGCGTGCACATGGCCAGATAGATAGTTTTTAACTGGGACGTGACGTGTGGATACGAAAAAACCTAATGTCAATTGCAGCCAGGAGGAGCTGTCAAATGCAGCCAAAGGGAACCGTCAAATGCAGTCAGGGGGAACTGTCAAATGTAGCCAGTCCATTTAAAATATGTGAGGAAGAAAGAGTGGATATGCAAGACAAGAGATCAAATGAACAGAAAAAAAGAAAAAGAAAACATATATCCACAGGTTTTGTCGCAGGATTTTAATAGAGAACATGAAAATTCGATTTGTTTACATTTGGCAGTGGGCCTTTTTCAAATGTTTGGCTAGAAATTCCTTACTTCTACAATGAATCATGTACAAGAAAAGTAAAAATGTTAAATTTAACGGAACAATGTGTGATGCCGACATCAAATAAAAAATTACAGCTGAGCGACCTTGTTTGGAAAGTGTTAACATTTGGCAGCGAACCAAACCAAGTTTTTCATACTATGATCGAATCAACAAAAATTCCAAGACCATGTAAACAATCTCTCTGAACTGTCAAAAAAGTGAGGTTAAACATTATCATGCAATGTTCTCCACCGAGAGGTTCACTTTAGTTTGTTTACATAACCAATGTACTTTGTACCGCGACTCACCACTTCATTTGCCGCGTTTCCAGTAACTCAAGCAAAAATATTCAAAACAATGTTGCCCAAACACACATTTTGAGTCCCACCATTCTTGCAAAGGTGAAAAAAATACTCAACCTTCTTGCATTTTTCAAATTTAAAAAAAATCATTAAAAAATCACGATAGCTCCAAATAGTCTCATTTCAACGGCAATATTCTTAAAAATGTGTAGTCTTTTGAATAAAAATAAGAAAAAAAGGGGGTTAGGTCGGACGAGAAAGGTCTATTCCTGAGGTAGAATTAACCGCAGAACACGCGATCAGCACGGTGGAGGAATGGATGAGCGCGAGAGACCTGGAGCTCGCTCATCATAAGACGGAGGTAGTTATCGTCAACAACCGCAAGTCGGCACAACATGCAGTTATCCATGTGGGAGAAGTCGCGATCAGTTCACAGCGAAGTCTGAAGTCTGAAGTCTCTCGGAGTCATTATAGACGATAAGCTGACCTTCGGCAGCCATGTCGACTATACATGCAAGAGAGCGTCGACTGCTGTTGCGGCTCTATCGAGAATGATGTCCAACAGCTCAAAGGTGTGCGCCAGTAGACGTAGGTTACTAGCAGGCGTTGCCGTATCTATCCTCAGGTACGGCGGCCCGTCATGGTCAAGAGCACTGGAGAGTACCTACCGCGTGATGTGCATCAGAGTGATATCTGCCTACCGCACGGTATCACACGATGCATCCTGCGTGATAGCGAGCATGATGCCAGTCGGGCTGGTCAGTCGGGAAGATGAGGAGTGCTTCGAGCTACGTGGAAATAGGGGAGCCCGCGAGCGCACCAGGGTGACCTCGGTCGCCAGATGGCAGCGTGAGTGGGACAACTCCTCGAAAGGTAGGTGGACCCACCGGCTGATACCTAGCATATCGAGCTGGGTGGCAAGACCCCATGAGGAAGTTCACTTCCACCTGACACAATTCCTGTCAGGTCATGGCTGTTTCCGACAGTACCTCCACAGGTTCGGGCACGCGGAGGTCCCAGTCTGCCCGGACTGCCCAGGTGTAGACGAAACTGTCGAACACATACTGTTCGTATGCCATCGGTTCGACGTCGCAAGAAGAGCAATGCTTGACGTCTGTTGCTGGGACACAACCCCTGATACCCTTATTCAGCGGATGTGTCAATCGGTGGAGAAGTGGAACGCAGGCTCGGCTGCTACCGTCCAGATTGCCTGTAGGCGAACCGAGCAACAGACGACGGGTACGGCTAACTAGTGATTGGTTAGCTGGAGCAAAAAGGCCAAGCGCAAAAAAGGGAGTGAATGGTCTGTTCATGCCGAGGCAGGTTTGGCGCAGCGACTGGCAACCGCGTAAGGGGTAAACCCAGCCACCCCGAAGCAAGACAGAAGAGTGAGTGTATAGGCGTATAAGTGGACTGCCTCATGCCAAGACGGGAGGGTCGTAGCGTAGTATGTTGGGACTTAGCTATCGATGCCTCATGGCGTGGCAGAGGAGTGAAAGGGCGAGCATCCAAGTATGGTATGTCAGAGGTGGGGCCTATGAAAAATGTCTCACATGGGATGCCAGGGGGAGTGACAGAGGTACAATAGAGTGGCACGATCGAGAGTGAATCAGGTGATAGGGTGAGCACCCAAGTCAGCCTCTCATGGTATGGGTGGAGCGAGCACAAAAGTAAGCCTAGCAAGGAATGAGTAAGGTGAGCACACAAGTCAGCCTCGCAAGGAACGAAAAAGGTGAGCACAAAAGTCAGCCTCATGTGGGAGTGTTTGAGAGCGAATCAAGGTGCGATAGAGAGAGCACCCAAGTAAGCCTCATACAGGACGTATGAACGCGTGAGTGAGAGTGAATGAGTACATTTAGTACAGCCATCCCCCCAGAAGTAATACCGAGAGGTAGTTCCTGGGAGGAACGATGGCGGAGCTCAATGTAGTTTAGTCGGTATTAATGGCAGCGTCACCATTCGAGCCCGACACGCCCCCAGTGCACCCCGTGCGGTAGATTGTACCCTACCAATAGCACGTGTACTGGGCTAGGACGTAAAGGTCTTCTCTATTATAAAAAAACACACATTCACACACACAGACATTTGCCGATCTCGACGAACTGAATCGAATTGTGTATGACACTCGGCCCTCCGGGCTTCGGTTAAAAAGTCGATTTTTACAGTGATTGCATAGCCTTTCTTTATATGAAACAGGCAAAAACGTAATCATAACCTAATCAATCGAACACTTTTTTGGTTCCATTTGGGGTCCCAAACAACTGTACAAAATTTTGGGTCGATTGGATTTGACCCGGCGTAGCGCATTGTGTTTGAAATTTGGGAATAATAATATGGGAAAACCTACTTTTTTGCATTTTCAATTTTACAGACTACAATACTACTTACTTCCTGCGGTATACTAACAATTAGATAAAAGTGTAGTCCAGGACATGCTGAACAACTTTGTCGACGGATGCATGGTGCTAGAATGTCTATACAACAAGTTATAGCTGTTCAAAGTTCGATGGATCGAATTAATTGCCAAAAATCATTTTTTTGCCAACACAGCGGGTGTACCAATGATATTTCATATAGCATACCAAAATAACATCATATACTTTAGATTTACCACTTTGGTATGTTTGGACGAATTATTCAAAAGCCTTAGCTCATTTTCATGGGCGTAGGTAGTTTGGCAATAGGGCGTAGTGAGGGGAATGGGAGGGGGAGGAGGCTTCAACATATAGAAATTCTAACTGTCATTTAAACTCGACAAGATTTCAGTTATTGCAGCTAGAATTTCTATATGTTGAAGTATCCTCCCTCTCCCTCTCCCCTCACTACACTCCATTACGAAACTATCTACGCCCATGAAATTGAGCTAAGGCTTTGAATAATTCATCCAAAAATACCAAAGTGGTAAATCTAAAGTATATGATGTTATTTTGGTATGCTATATGAAATATCATTGGTACACCCGCAGTGTTGCCAAAAAGAAGATGTTTGGTAATTAATTCGATCTATCGAACTTTGAACAGCTATAACTTGTTGTAGAGACATTCTAGCACCACGCATCCTTCGGCAAAGTTGTTCAGCATATCCTGGACTACACTTCTATCTAATTAATGCTATACTGCAGGAAGAATTGTAGTCTGTAAAATCGAAAATGCAAAAAGTAGGTTTTCCCATACTAATTTCCATACAAATTTCAAACACAATGCGCTACGCCAGGTCAAATCCAATCGACCCCAAATTTTGCACAGTTGTTTGGGACCCTAAATGGAACCAAAAAAGTACTGTGCTGAAAAAACGATCATTTTGCCCCACCCTACTATAGACACAGAAAAAAATATTGGTAAAAATAAGTTTTTCACTCTTAGCAAAAAACAACCAACGCATACTCTTAGTTTGACAAAAAAAAACTATTATTCTGATTACTATTCTTCATTAGATTAAAAGGAAAACTTTTATTTTGATTATTATTCTTGATTAATTTAAAAGTTTTACTTTCAACCCAATAGTACCCAGTGAGCAAATTTTCTGGCAGAGACCACTCTGCTAGATTTGTGTAAGTCTTGGTTTGGCAGCCCTGTCAGATATCTGGGGTATCCTGTCGGGTTAGTTGAGCTAGGGCGAACTCGGTTTCGCTCGCGTTTTCTGTCAAATTTTGACAGGAACCGAGCAAAACCCTGGCATAACTCGGACATAAACTTTCTTGACGAAATCGAATATCCAACGGTTTGAATATTCCACGCTCTCATTAGTACTGTTTCGGTTTCGCATACGTCGGGCTGTTCCTCAAAGAGTGCTCATCGATGTTTCTCTCGTTAACCCGTCGACGAACCGTCGCCAATAACCGCGTTTCTTGGCTTTCATCAAACTCTTCATTCGCTTGTCTAACGTCGCGTACTGTCGAAAACTAGCGGGTAACCCGTCGTTCCGGAAGGTTTTAAACGCGGCGGCCTTCTCTGCGTACACGTCTGAGCACTCTTTATCCCACCAGGGATTGAAAGAACGTTTTTGTATGTTCGCGTCGGGTACTGGCTTAGTCTGAGCTTGATTCGCGCTGTCGAGAATCAAGCCGGCCAAAAAGCTGTACTCTTCCTCTGGAGGAAGTTCTTGGGTAGATTTGATGTTGTCGGATATCGCGGCCGCATAGCTCTTCCAATCGATATTTCGTGTGAGATCATACGAAATATTGATTGATTCCAATGATCTTGAGCTGTTGGTGATCGAGACTACGATCGGCAGATGGTCGCTACCGTGGGGATCAGGGATTACCTGATACTGCGCAATTCAACTGTAGCGAGGTCGAGCAAAGGGATAAATCTAATGCACTTGGGCGCGCTGGTGGGGGAGGGATCCGTGTCATTTCACCCGTGTTTAGAATTGTCATATTAAAGTTGTCGCAAATATTGTGAATTAAAGAGGAACGGTTATCATCATAAAAGCAACCCCATTCCGTACCGTGAGATTAAAGTCTCCTAGAACAAGTCGCGGGGCAGGCAGGGATTCAATGATGTCATGTAGCCGGCAGTACCCAATCGCGGTGTTGGGGGGAAGCTATGCAAAGACCTTTGCTTTTTGTTGTTACTTGACAAGCGACAACTTCAATACCTGTTATCGAGGGAAGGTTAATTCTGTAGAAGAAATATCGCTTTTTGATCCTCAAAAGGACTCCTCCATAGGGGGTGTCTCGATTCAGGCGAATAATATTAAAATCGTGGAAGTTGAGATCTATATCTGAAGTTAACCAAGTTTCACATCATGCAAATGCATCGCAACTCAAACTATTTATTAAAATTTTGAAGGAATCGATTTTCGGGATGATACTTCTGCAATTCCACTGTAAAACAGTGATCAGATCCGTGACCTCGTTCGATGAGTTAGCCATCGAAGGATACAATCGCTGAAAGGAGGGGCCATTTAGCAGTCAACTGCTTCAAAAATGTTCTTACTGTAGGGAGAAATGCTAACATAAGACTTTTAATAGTATCAGTTATATTGAAAGTTTTTATTATCCAGTTCACTATGTCCGAGAGATTGATAATTCCAGTGCTGTGATTATTCTCGAACTGAAACAAAGGAACACTTGGGAATTTTGATGTTCCTGGAAGTGCTGGGAACTCCTTTTTTGAGCTTAGTCCTCCGAGACCAGGAGCTACTTGCTTCGGTTTGGTTGCAACACTTCCAATAGATGTGACTTTCGGAGCCCCGTCAAGGGATACCTTCTGGCCTTTACAACGAACTTTAGGAGAGGAAATGTTCCTCCTCTTTTTATAACTTCTAGGCACCCTAGTAGATGTTCCCTCTTGTGGGTCATCAGCCTCGGTCTCGTTAGGAGGCAAGTGAGCATAGATGTTTGTTGAGGATGGTGGCGTAGCTTTCTTTAGTATTTCTGCGAAAGAACGTTCGGATCGCCCCACAAGGGAACGTTTTAGTTTATCCCCGCGTAGTTTGTACGCGGGACATGCCGAGATATCATGCAGATTATCTGCACAGTAAGGACACTTCTCAGCATTCTTACTGCACGAATCGTCCACATGATTCTCACCGCATTTTCCACAGCGGGCCTTATTGCTACAATGGGTGGCTGTGTGACCCAATTGTTTACACTTTGTGCAATTCATGACCCGCGGCACAAACAGACGCACAGGCAGACGAACCTTGTGAAAGAGGACGTAATTTGCCATAGCGGTTCCAGCGAATGTCACCCGATAAGACTTTGATTGGGGGTACGTTTTTGAACCATCCCCCGCAACTACTACTGAGTGCAAACGCTTGCACTCAAGTATTTTCACTGGTTGAAGTAAGCGGTCTCTAAAACGGCCTACCCCGTACTGCAGCAGATCCTCGTATGTCAAACTCTCATCGGTGACAACGCCATCAGACATTTACAGTTGGAATATACACGTGATAGTCCTTCGTAAAGTGCTCGCAGCAAGCAATATCGTTTGCGTGCTTTGAGTTAGTCAGCACGACCCTCAGCCTGTCTGAGCGGACCTTGTTTATTTCGGTCACAGCCGAGAATCGTTCCGTCAGGTCTTTCGAAATCTGTAACAGATTCAGCGATTTTGTTTTGGGCCGAAAGAAGACCACACAGGGACCGGTCGAGAGCTCTGGATATTATATGGGTCGGGGGAGAGCCTTGGGAGTCGATTCGATTTGGACGTCCGGGGAGGGAGCCATCGACACCGTCAACGCACGGGGTTAGCACCCGCGCAGACGGGAATAAGCCGTAAATGTGTCAAAAGAGGTAGATTTTACTTATCTGTAAATTTGCTTCCCACGACGCACCAGTCCAGCTTATATAGCTGGCTATTGTTCAATCCTCACTACGCGAACAAAAGGCTGAGGAATGCGGCCTAACGATTAACATACGCACAAAAGAAAAAAAAAGTCCAAAACCTCGAGAGGTAGAGAATGTGCAAGACAACCTTCAACGGGGATTAAAACGATTCTTTATCTCACACTGACGGAGTGGAAAAAACACTTGCTTCTCGATAGACCGCTCGTAAACGAATGAGAAAATGAATATCCGAATTATTTAAAAGATCGAGAAAACTGACAGAAAAAGAAAAACCTCAACTTAGAAAGTTATTGCGAAAAAAAATGGCAAAAAGTCCATAGAGTAGAAAAGTTTTTTTTCGACAAATACGATTCGTGGCTGGGCATCGGGGTTTCTTTCATCAACGCGGACGACGAAAAAGAAAATAACAATGCAGACTCTACGCAGCTATCTACATCTTCCACATGAAGTAAGAAAAGTGGCCATGATCGCCCAAAACAATCGTTTCATCATTCTAGTGATCGAACCAAGCGTCGAAAAACCGAAAAAATCCGTCGACGATATGATTGTGACGAATTAAGTTATGCTACTTAAATGAAACTAAGAGAGATGGGAAAATTTGAGGCAGCACAAGTCATCATCGATGTACCAGCAGGTTCTCCATCAAAAGCGACCAATTATCGAAAATCCATTGCAGTAGAACCAGAAAAAAACTTTCACTGGTGATGAAGCTCTCGCACTCGTCGTTGAAAATAATTTGTCCAAAAGTCAATACATTGGAATAAGATTTTTGAGCCGTACAAATTGTATCCCGGTTATAAGGTAGTTTTAAATGCCAAAAAAAAATGTTATCCGATGCAATCTCAGATAACTGTCACAGAAATGAGTGCTTCCGTAACCTTACAAGAATTATTGAATCATACAACCGAACGAGTTTTGTTAGTTCAAAGTGTTGTTATCAAAAGCCTACAATGCGATGAAACACATAAGTTTAACTTAATATGTAAATGGTCAAGGCTTCTGTCTGTCACGATACATTTTTACGCATATTTCATAAGATAAGTCAGCAAAAACAATAAAACCATATTCTATCACAACTGCACATTATTAAGGTCACTAAACCGCACATTTTTTCTATCATGAACCGTTTTCACTTTATTGTCATTTTGATACGTCTGTCACGTTACACAATTTTCGCAGTTAGTTTGGAGGTTGCCCGACTAAACAGAAAAAGTTGTTCCGTTGGCCCCCAAATTTGCATGAAAACAGTTTTAATTTGAAACAAGGAAGAGTTTGAAATATAGTTTTCCTGAAGAAAAACTTTGTTTTCGATATTATGGAGTATTATCTGTCACGTTACAACCAGAATTTGTCACGTTACAGTTCTACATTTTCATTGAAGCTAGGATATCAACACAATCGTACACAAATCATCCTTAATCTAATAATTGAGTATTACCGGGAAATTTCATGTTTATTTTGAAAAACATATTGGTTTTGATGAACAAACGTGAATAACTTTTGAAAAGGTCGTAATTTCACGAAGTAACATATGTCGAAATAAAATCCAAAATAACTTAAAAACATCTGCATTTTGAAGGATAATTTTTCGTGAGCATTTTGAATTGACAACCCATTTTGAAATACATTCTATAACTAAATTATTTAAAGAAAAAAAAATTAAATAAAAATTCAAAATTAAAAGAATTATTGAAATATGTTAAAACTTTTTATTGTTATTTTCTCTACGATGCAATTATATTTTAAAGTTTTTTATTTGCAATTAAATTTTAAACGTGTTATGTTTTTTGCGTTTGGTATTTGTGAAGAGTTTATTAAAAGGGCGTATTTTTACTACTAAATATATTTGTTGACAAAAAAATCAAAATATTTCGGAAAATTTTTCTTAAGAGCATTTTGCTTCGAAATTATATTTAGTATTAATATTGCATAGGAAAATTATATTTATGAATGGCCAATACTAAGAAATTTAGAAGAATATTTGAAGTTAAAAATGCTTTCTTATTAATAACTTCTTAATAGTGCAA